>NW_016179894.1:0-7035 GCF_001687245.7 Rhagoletis zephyria | reverse complement strand
ATGCATGAAAATCCTAACCTCAAAAAAATCACCCGTTATTAACTTGGAGAAAATTAGCGTCCTCAGTTATTAAAAAATCGGAGTTTTCTTATTTCTCAAAATTTACCGTTATACGGGAAGCGGGTGTAATTTTAGTAATTTTCAACAAATTGCTTTACCGTACCAAGGTTATTAAGTGCACCGAGTTTGGTTGAAATTGATAAATCGGTTACCGAGATACACATTTGTGGCCATAAATGGGCGGCGCCACGCCCATTATCCAATAACTTATAATATTCTATTTTTTTGTTTGTGATAAGTGGTTATTGTAATCATCGATTTTAAGTGAATTCGTTCCAGTAGTTACTGATTTATTGCAGTTTTCGTGTTTGGTNATGGGCGGCGCCACGCCCATTATCCAATAACTTATAATATTCTATTTTTTTGTTTGTGATAAGTGGTTATTGTAATCATCGATTTTAAGTGAATTCGTTCCAGTAGTTACTGATTTATTGCAGTTTTCGTGTTTGGTGATACAGCATTTCACCATAAGTGGGCGGGGTCACGCCCATTTTCCAAAAATTTCACAACAATATTATTTTTTACCACAATTATAGTCCACATACTAGTTTTCAACAATTTGCATCTAATATTTACTGAAATATCGCAGTTTTTGCATTTTTAGAAAATACCAAGTAATTTATTGAGCGGTATAAAAATACTGAAAGCCTGTGCTATTAAAAAAAAATAGTTTTTTGCCAAAATCAGTTTTTGCTATTTAATAAATAACTAGAAGTGACCTTAGGGTTAAGGTTGAGGAATAGTATTTTCAGAGGTTGTAGTCGAAAGTTCAAGCCTTAACTTGAGCCTAAGTGGAAGGTTCTATCGCCTTTTGTTTAACTGCGGTGGGTACTCAAACTTCGCACAAAATCAGGTTTCGCTGTTCAATAAATGACCATAAGTGACCATAAAGTCAGGATGCATGGATGGCATTTTCAGGGATAATAGTCGAGACTTCTAGCTTTAATTTAATCCCAATATCGTCTTTTGTTTCTTTACTATTTACATAATAAAAAAATCCCTTTTTCTTATAATTTGCAACTCGAAATCGTTGACAATAGTGTTTGCATCAGACGCATGAGCCACTTATTCTCTTCATTCTCTTGAGCAAAATTCAAATATATGATTGTGTGAGTTTTGGCCACCTATGATTTAGACCCAGTACTGGTTTGCGGCGAATTTAACATAGCGATGTCATAAGCTGTTATTGGTTAGATTCCAGACGGTTCCACAATGTTAAAATGCTCACACAAATTTTTGTTTTGTATTACCAAACTATGAAAAAGCATCTGCGAAGTGCAGAATTACAGCGTATTTGAACGAAAAAGCGGCCAAACACATATCTATGTAAAGTAAAAAACAAGCCCCCGCTGCATGCCTTTTTCGATAGTGCCGAACTATGTAGTTCTAAATTCGAAGGATAAGATCTAGTTCGTTCTGCGTCCCTTTTTCGACAGATACGAACCAGTTCTAAATTCGTCACCTTAGATATACAAGATTTGTAATGAAAAAAGTTAAATAAAATACTTAGTTTATCAAGAGGACCATATTTCGCTAATTTTGAACTAATGTGGATCTAGTTACCGCGGACTGGTTCGTTTTTGGCAATAAAGATCTATTACGGAACGGAACTAGAAATTTAATTCACTAGTCCTCGGTTTCCCTGCAGGGTATGTACACTTAGATATACATACCCAGATGCGAACAGTCAAATACTCGCGTAATTAATTTTTGTATGAAAATATTATTTATATTTTTTTTTAACAATAATCAAATATAGAGCATTCATTTTTACTATGCATTATTTCCCTCAGTGTACATAAGTTAAGATAAAAAATACTAACTCAGTTACTAACCGCAAGTAAGACAGGATACCTCAATCCTATATCATTGCCACTATCCTATTATAGCCTTCACCACGACACTATCTGCCACATGTGATAACGCAATTTGCAGTTTCTTATTATTTCTCTGCTTCCGCAAAATACTACTAATCAACGTGATTATGAATACCGGCAAATACTTAAGCTGCATTTTAATGCACTCGCTACGTGCATACCCATTCTCTAGCCCACTTTTTCTTTAATGCATAAAACAACAAATAGAATCACTTGCGCGCAGTAGTTCTCTGACACCAAACTCTGAATCTCGCCACGCCAGCTGCTACTACTTTTTAGTATGCATTAGGTTACATATATGTATGTACATATTTCTCTTACCTTCTTTCTTGCACTAAAGCTTCACCTAGGTCTGGCACGATGTAATTATTCATCCTACTATAAAAACATTCAAATGCATTAGCACGTATTAAAACTTCAGAACTTCAGAGGGATGAGGTGAACTTCCTTTCATACCTCAACTCTTAGACTGGGTTCACACAGAGAAACTTTTGTTGCTCATTTTCTGAAATTTCTCTTTTGGTGTTGCCCTTCGCGTCCACCCAAAGCAATTCTTTTGTACACAATTGATGTTGGCAGCTGTGAACGGCCAACTAGAATTACGCAGACGAACGAGAGCACAAAGCGTGTTGCCCGAGTACGAGCAACTCGGTGATCTTCCCCCTTCCTCGTCACTCCCCCTCCCACACGTAACGAGTTTCCGCGACAAAAGTTTCTCTGTCTGAACATAGAAGACTCCGTTGGGCTACATGATTTTAATTCATATTTTACACAGATATTCCTCTCTTCTTCTTCCTCTGCTTACAATTTCCTTTTAACAATATTTTCTTTTGCCTGTTCACACGTCATTCGTCGGCGGTCACCATGGCTTAAGTGCATGCACGCTCTCCTTACTCTTCCCACTTCTTTTCCATAGTGTTCGCAGAATTTCATTGAATGAATCGCATACTCAGCAGCCCTGTGATGTTGCGAAGGAGGTAGTAATGGATATTATTGCATTCATTCACTTTAAATATACACACATATATGTATGGGTGTGTGCGTGTTTTTACTCTGCTTACATGCGTGTAGGAGTGTAATTGCAATATAGTATGCGGAGGTTGTTTGCTTCTGATTTCAACTTATAAAAATGCAACAAGGAAGAGTGCCTGGAAGGGGGCGGGAAAAAGAATCTTTGTAAACTGTAGACGTACTGAAACGTGCTTTGACCCCTTTGAAGAGCGCGACTTCGAGCAGACAGATTTAATGCACACTACTAGGATGTGTAAATTTGTCTACATGTATTATAAACAAATGTATATGAGCAAATCTCGCGAGTTGGTTTTTAGTCTCGCTCCTTTCTCTTCGCAGGAAAAAATCGCTAAAGCATTATTCTTGCATTTATTTCAATCAATGGAGTTCCAGAAACAAGAAATTACCTTTAGCATCGATACTTTTGCTTGGAATGATTAATTAATTTGTCAAAAACTATCAGTCCTATCAGAAAGAGATGTATATACTATTTATGGAGAATTTTATTAGCTTCGATTTTCCGTATTTTATATTAAGATTCTTAAACGGGTTCGTAAGATATACGTAATTAAAAGGAACCAATTTTTACTTTAAGCTGAATAACGGTAAATTGAAAATATCTCTAAAACTTATCCATAGAATAAAAAATTAACTAGATTTTCGGAATTAGGAAGCAATTCAATATAGGAATTTCATAGTAAACTTTCATTTGAAGCAACGCTACCAAGAAAATGAAATGAGGTATAGCTACGGTGACCACATTTCTCTGGCCAAAAATCGGAAAATTTCTAAAGCATCGTATTCGAAGCTACAATTTTGTTTTTAGAATAAAAATACATAGCATCTTTTAATACAGTTTTATTTAAAACAAACCAAAGAGAATTACTTAAAAAAATTATCGCAAAAGTCTAAAGTATCAATATCTACAGTGGCGAGAATGTAAATAAGTAAAAGACATTTTAGCAAGTTTTGGATGCTATTTTTTTGAAAAAATTTTTATTACTTTTTTATTAGAATACTAGCACTACTACGTGCTTCGTTCGCTGCGCCCTAAATGTATTTTTGTGTTGTAACTCTCTCCCAAAACTCCTATGACCTCATTTATAAAATACTAGCCGGCCACGGATGCGCGAGGCTTCGCCACGCGCTTAATGTATGCATACATATGTATGTACATTTACTCATTTGGAGAAAGAAATCATATGGCATCATGTACTAAGTTTATTATATACATAAAAAATCTTGCCTTTATACAATGTATAGAATCCTAAGTAGGTGGCAACCCTACTCAAAAAACTGAAAGTTTTTGTACATGCGAAGGCCATGCACTTTCATTTGGTATCTTAGATTTCTTAATTAAAAGACAACTTTAAATCACGCAACCCTGCGTATTAAACATATACACATACATATGTACATATGTAACACAATATGGCGGGCATAAATAACTAATCGCTTAAATTGCGGCCACTGAACCGAAATGAACTCAACAGATGATTGACTAAAATAACAAAAGCACTCTGTGTACAAAACCACAAAGCATTTGATAAAGAAAACCAAAAGAATATCAAAATAAAGGCGAAGTAGTAATACAATGAATGCGAAAGGAGAACATAACCAAAAAATTGTTTGGCAACATAATTGAATATCGAGTAGCAGTTCGCAAGCAAAAAATGGCAAATATCAAAATAATAGTGAAGAAAGCATATTGAGAGGCAATGAAAGACACACCCACATACTCAATTCTTTGCACGGAAGTTCATTAGTCAAGAGCAGAAGCTGAAAGCGCTGGAAAGACCTTTGTTATTCATATTTTTGTTATTATTATGTGTCTGTTGTTACTTACCTTGCAGAACGCCACACGCGTACATAAATGGACTATTCCATTAATAGCGAGCATTCATGTGTCTGTACACTTAATATATTTCTGCATATACGTTTAATACTATAACAGATATTTTTTTCAAAAATAAATATTGGAAATTTCCAAGGATGTTCAAGAATATGGTTTTAACAGGACATTTTCAACATTTATTCGTCCTGGTGCAACAAAAAATTAAATTTTTTTAATTCTACAGAATTTTTTCTTTTAACCGATACCCATATTGTTACTCTACAATGCACAAAATCTTTTAAATAATTTTTTTATTCAACCATATCCTGGAAATTTCAAAGTCCTTTAAAAAATTCTTGACGTCAAAGTGAAAAATTAAAAACGCAGTTATACTAAATATATTTGGCTCTTAATTTTGTGAATATATTGATTTTTTCGTGTGTTTTAAAAATTTTTAGTATTTTACGCACGAATTGACTCAATCAAAAAAATACCCCTGTATCTATATATTTATGCATGGATGAGAAATTTTTCAAGTATCCCAGTAGTCAAAAAAGGACGTCCGTAAACCCAGCTGGACCAGGTCACCAAAACTCGATAAAAATTATCGAGGAATTATGTGTCTTTTAGGTGTTTGTTAGGGCATCCAAAATTGATTTAAGTGCTCCATTGGTTTCCGAGAAATTCGCAAAAATGTGTAGGTCAGCTCGCTTAGCGCTGTTAACCTGGCTGACCCATCTTTAAATTTTGGTTTTAAATTTTCAAATATATGCTACAATTAGGTGTCTTTTAGATGTTCTTTAACGCCACCAAACAAACAACTCTATAAGCTCAACAGTCACGAAAACAAGACGACATTCTTGTGACCAATTTTTTGTTAAAGAATGAATTTGTTTTTCTTGTTTTTGTTGAACAACTTAATGTTTTTTTTTGTAATAAATATTTGATCTCTCATTGTATTAAATAAAATTGACCTGCAAATTATAAAAGAATCAATTTTTTCATAAGAGTTTAGAAAACTGAAATCATTTGCCGGGATTCTAGCGACTTCTAGCGTATGGCGGGACGGCAAAAAAAAAAAAAATGGCAACTAGTGATGGCACGATCAATCGAGCAACTGATTATAATCGGTTATCTAAATTCGGTTAACGATTTAATTGTATCGAAATTTTTCTTTCGATTAATCGAGCGATTAACCGATTAATTTTGAAAATAATCGAAAAGAAATCATCAAAAACTGACTACTTTACTCACACAATTATGTATGCCTCAAAATTACGTAACAAAATTGGCATTGTTACTCAATAATATTAGCAGCAATAAAAGTGTCCACTCTACTCGGTACAAATACATATCGCACACCGTCTTCAAAAGAGTCGCAACTCAAAATTTGGCATTTTTGAGATTATGCGCTAGAAATATGCACAGAGCTTTTATTTGCCTTTCAGCAAAAGCTGGATCAAATTTTTGTTATAATTTGTTAAATAAAACCTAAGGTAAAGTTGCCCTTGCCCCTATGATTATCATGTGCTAAGAAATAGTTTTTCGCATTTTCTGACCAACGTATTCTTTTGAGTTGTGACTCTTTTGAAGACGGTGTGCGATATATGTATAATTTTACTAGTTGGGGGATTTTTCGCATTCTGGTATTCGGCAAATTTTTTAAACGATATTTCTGCAAAAAACCGCAACACAAGTTTAACCTAAATAACAACTAAAAAATCACAACGCAGGTATCCACATATTCTCATTTTTTTTTTACCCAAATGAGATGTTGGGATTTGTCTTTCAACGCTTTTTTATATGGAAGAAAATAAGCGTCACCGTAAAACAAATTGCCAAAAATCAACGGTAAGTGATACTTCAATCTTGCAATCAATCTTGCTCGCTAATAAAAAATGTATGCTATATGAGTATTCTTATACCCGAGCGCACTTGTNGAGGACGTTCCAGACTTGAAAGGGGGAATAGTTAAGGTGTTGATATAATCTACTTTCAATTTTGTACTGTATTCAAGTAAAATGAAAATGGCTTAGAATTTTGTTTTGTAAATGGAAATATAAAAATTTTGTTAGAATAAATTCGTTAGCGATCGAGACAAGATCAAATAAATAATTTTTGTAAAAAATAAACTTCCGAATTTTTTATTTGGCGCCCAACGTGGGGCCGTTTTGTGTTTTGTTCAAGGGATCATAGAATCCTAATTTACAAAAATACGGCGGCATTCAAATGATAAAAAATCCAATTTATTTA
>NW_016179893.1:0-7036 GCF_001687245.7 Rhagoletis zephyria | reverse complement strand
TAGTGTTGGTTTTTCGGCAATAATTACATAATACATAAAACGGTCTCAATCTCGATAAAAATTGTTCAAATATTAATTATTTATGAAGTAAAAAAATAACAAAAAAATACTAAATTTAAGTAAAAAAATAGCAAAAATTTTATTTTGTCCAGCTATGTAAATACATATGTATAACAATGTGAATTTTTGAAAAACAATTTTTTTTTTCAAACCCTGGTAGCGAGCCTAATTAATATATATATATTTTTTTTTTTTTTCAAAATTTTCAGATGTCTTTATTTCAGGGACCGAACATAGTCATCAAATATCCAGATCCTTATTTTTAGATCATTAAAAAATCGTTATTTTTTCGATCGAGAAAAATTATTAAATTTGGATTTTTACTTTTTCGGTAAAATTTAATCGTTATTATGTGATTTCTATTTTTTTCTATCAAAAATAATTCTTATATTAAATTTTAATTTTTTTCGACCAGTTTTAACCGTTATAATGGAGTCTGCATTTTTATGACCAACTTAAATTTTCTATGATCTAAAAAATTTCAACTGAAAATAACGGTAATAACATAATCGAAAAAGTAAAAAATCAAAATTTGACCGAAAAATAAAAATCCAAAAATACCTATTATTCTTGATCGAAAAAATTAAAATTATTTAAAATCGGTTAAATTTTACGGGAAAAATAGATTAATTTTTGATATAAAGATCATAACCGTTACGGTCCGTGCTTTATTTTGTACGGGGTGCCCATACAAAAATTTAGGTAGACCACCCTAATATACATACTTATGCTTGTGTGACTGCCAATGCATAGCTGCCGCAATAACATTCTTGTTACCTTTCGCTGCCGCGACTCTTACCGCGCTCCCATTTTGCTGTCGTACATAGTAGACGACGATCGATCATCTCCGCTTACTCGTGTGTTTTTTCTTTTTAATTTTTCTGTTGACTTCGTGTTTGCATTTAATTTAATTTAATTTTTTTTTTGTGTGGTTGTTGTATAGTGTCATTAACGCCAAATGTCAGCATTGTTATCATAGTTCATGTTATTGTTGTTGTGTAATGTGGTTGCTGTTGTTGTCAGTCTTATTGTCATTGCTATGTCGGGCGCCCAGAGTTTGTAATTTGAATTGAATTATTCATGAGTCTATATCGTTCCGATATGCAATGCAATGCAAATGCAGTGTGACCGAGCAACAACAACAAACGTATAAAAGCAAGGAAACAATAAAGACAAAAACAAATAATAAAAATAGAAAACAAAAATGAGCGCAATGAGTTAAATAATTTTGTTAGTATGTATGTAAGTATGTATGTACGGTGGCTGCCTGCATATCTTTGTCATTACTGTTGCTACTGCAGATCTCACCCGCAACGCAATGGAGCCTCTACAGACGCACTTCTTCTGTGTGTGCGTTGTACTGCCTCAATTGCCACGATTTGATAGAAAAAATTTTGTACAAATTTCGAATATGTATATGTATTTTTCTATGCTTAACCTCTCCCAACATTTTCGTTGCTTTTAATAATTTTGTTTGTTTTTGTCGTATTCTTGTCTGTTGTTTTAATACATTATTCGCCTGTTCTACAGCTTTGCTGTCTTGTCTTGTTCCATTTGTCTCATCATTTGTTATGGTTATTATTATGGTTTTGTTTACAAATGTTGCATTGTACTACACGCATTGCCGTTTTGTTTGTTTTCCTTGTCGTCTTTGTTGCTGTATTGCAAGTTTCTGCTGCTCTAGTGTTGTTGTTGTAATTGTTGCAATCAATTGCGCTGGTGTCACACTTGATTTCTTTGCCGTTACGATATTTTAATTGACACTGTTTGGTTGTTCGGACTGGCCTGCGGCTGCCACTTCAAGTGAGAAAGAGAAAAAAGCAAGAATATCTTCTATGGATAAGCGTAATTCGTGTTAATGCGTGAGTGGCAGAGTACGCAAGAGTGCATTTACAGCTACATATGTACATTAGGGCGGTCCTTATAAAATGTGCGATACAGATATCACATACAAATTTTTTGGTCACGATTTGAGTCGGTTAAGACGTCTTCATTCATTCATTGGGTTATCTGAATTTTGACCCCTGTGCGCCACGCCTTAACTAACTCCAATCGGGACCAAAATTTTTATGTGATACCTTCGACTATAGTAGCAACGACGTTAGGGATTGAGACTTAGGAAATCTGATGTAAAAATTTTCTTCCTACAGTTAAGGGCCACCCTAATGTACATACACATAGTATGTATGGTGCTTGAGTGTGTGCGCTCGTAAAATGTTGCAATAAAATTGATTGCCTATAATAACAATTGAAGGTTAATTGAGTGCTTATAAATTGCATATTTTGTGAAATGAAAAAAAAAGAATACGAAAACTAAAAACAAACTCGATATGATGCAATAACAAACAATCAAAATGTTATATTCATACAATGTTGCTTTGTTTATTTCATGCATGCTTTGTTTATTTTTGAATTTGTATAGAATTAGTAAACTCACGAGCGCCGCGGAAATCGTGTATAATTGCTTCCGTTTTATGATAAACCAAAAAAACAGAAGTAAAAGCAAAAAATATTGACATCAATCGTTTATAAATTGTAATTGATGTGACTAATAAAAACAATGCGGTATAACATTTCGTTAGTGTGAATTTTATACAATTCAAAATTCAATTCAATTCAAAAATTAAGGAGAAATATTGTGGCGCTTGGTTTTGCGTAGCCGTGTTTAATCGAATTGAAAATCTGTCCATAATAATGAATTTTATGACTAGCTGCAATAAAAGTCAATCCATTGGGCAAGACAATCTATATATGTACATACATATGAGCCATTTATTTTGAAAGTGGTATGAGTAAATATATGTACTTAAAGTACAAGACGCCAGTATGTCTAGATCAAGATCCAAATGAAGGCCTAATTTCATTTTTCCACAATTATTATTTGTTCTCTCTGGATTCTGAAAGAGCGAGCAGTTTTTTATTAGGATTTAGCCTCTTTAAATCACCTCGCCCAACGTATATTAGGGTGATTCAGAAATTTTTATTTTTATGTTTTTTTGAAAGACTTTGACCTCGAATAACTTTTGACCGAGTTGACTTATCGAAAAATGACTTCAGACCTTTTTTGTAGAGCACTCAAGTCTCTCCTCCAAGCCCTTTACAGTACAGCGTATCGTTCGTTAAATATAATAAAAATGAGAAGTAAAAAAAAAAACAGATGTTCCTGTGTTATCCTTATGGGAAACCGAAAAGTGCGCTGCGGAATGCAAATGTTAATAGTAAGGGCTCATATTTGCTGAGCCTTATTTTGGCGTCTAAGCGAAACTTTTGTGCATGGTTTCGAGGAAAAACCATTTTTTTTTTCTGAATCATCCTAATTTACCTACCAAGCAGTGAAAAGCCTAACCTAATACTAATACTAGTTCATTATTAGAAAATTTCGAAAAATTTTTGCCTTTGAATTTTCAAAGTAAAAAATAAAATCGTATTTAATTGCTTTTCTTATAAATAACGGCTGTGGCTCGCGTGAAGACTGACATTTCTGGTTCTGAGATCGCAGACTCAAGTTCGCTTGGATGGGATTTTTTCTAATTAAACCCAAGAAAGTTAATATAAATTATCTAAATTTGAATTTAAATTACTAATTTAATAATCTAATTTCATTTGAGAAAAAACGTTTGGTAGTAAATATTTTTTTTGTACCAAAAATTTAACAGAAATTCAAAAAAATATATATTTCTTTAAAACAAAATAAAATTGAAGGGTTACAATAAAAAAATTAAATAAAAAATACATTAAAAAAACAGAAAAAAAAACTTTCCTAAGAAGTGAAAGTGAAAAAGTTTGAACACTAGACTTCAGGAATTGCATGCTGGTGCTTTGCTCTGTCGCTCATTGCCGCGAGCAAAATTAAATAGTTATTTCTGGCATTTCGACAACCGACACCGCCATGTCCAGTCGCTAACGTTGAAAAAGGATAGAACGTAAACTAGGTGGTGGGCTGAAATGGGGTAAATTTAGTAGGAAGTAGTAAAGAGGAATAATCTAAATAAGAAAAACTAAATGTGAAATATGAATGTGTGCACATGTCTTTTGAAAATACTAAAAAAAAAACTTTTAAACAATTGTCTCCCTTAGCGCCGTTTTCACAGTGTAAAGTGACCTCACTTTCGGCAATTAACTACAGGTTTTCACTGCCTAAATGGGAAGTTAATTGCTGAATGGAAGTATGGGAGGTATTCAGTAGCGTACTCAATCGTAGAAAATAAATTTCGAATACATACAATATTTTCATTAACGAAGCTACTGATTACCTTTGACGAAACATTAACTGTAAAAAGCGACGACATAGACACTCTCACCTCCAAAACGTCAATGGCATTTGCAATGACAATGTCAACTCATTTGTGTTAAGCTATCATTAAATTAAAGGAAAACATGAACTTTCTCTTGTAAGATGAGACGTTTTCGAGCGCAAACATTTTAGCCTCTTTTGACGGCGGCCAGATTAATTTAAGCTGTTACTATGCAAGTCAGTGTCATGTGTTATAAGTTACATTAACCTCTTACATGGATAATGCTTTTTCGCTTTCTTTTGGGTTATTTTTCTTTTATTTAATTTCCCTACCTAGTTACATACATACATACTAGGTATGGACATATATATGATTATTTCTTGTTGCACAGCTGCTGTGGAATGAATACAATGCTTTATGTCCAATTGGAATTTCATTAGTCATATCAATTTAAGCCACTTCTTATTAGCATAAGTATGTTAAAATTGGATAAGCTAAATATGTATGCACTTATGTATGTATCTTTGTAATAAGCTACTACTCCTACTTGTTGCTACTACTTACTTTGGGGTATTTTGATTGAAAATGATATCTACCAACTTGTTTTTGGATGGTATTTGAACGCCTACTCGCATTTCAATTCAGTTGAGGGGCTTTCGATATGTGTAGTTATTACGAATATTATCAGCTTGTCGCGTTTGATTGCCAATAAATGGTATCCAAATGGTTACAGATTAATGTATGCAACACCTACTTTGATGTAGCTCTATTTTCCTTTTCCTCTACGTGTTGAAACTTCGTGAATTGATGTAGAGCTCTACCCAGAATTACAGCGGACGACGGCAAATCGTTTGGCAGTAATTGAACAGCTGTATTTACAGCTACGTATCTACCGGTTGCAATTTTATTATATGTATAGATATCCGACTATGACCCCAAATCGTATACAGAAAAGTTAGAACCACGAAAAAAGATCTTCATTCATTCTTTGGTATCAATAATTGAGAGATCACTTGATTTAAAAGAATGCTCTACGGCTAGACCAGCCCTTGGTTGGACTCATCCACCAACTGCTACACGTTCACAGATACCTAAAATTCGATGTTTCGTCTACCTTCGTTGGATCGAGGGAACCTCAGGTCATTCAGCTATGTTGGTCCCAATCTCGAGACCCACCTATAACAACTATTGTGCACCCTCACTTACTTTCGATACCTAGTTGCAATACCAAAATAATAAATTTTTATAAAGATGGCTTTAAACTAGAACGGAAAGTCGGAGGAGTTTTCTTACCTGAATTGAGGCCAGAGACATTTTTCCTTACTGAATCCCATAGACGTTTAAACGAGGTGGTACAGCATGCTGCCTGGATATCGGGTAATAAAAAGTATTTGCTAGCTCTGCAAAAATTAACAGGAAAATTACCACAACCCTTCCGTGAACACACCGAACTATTATCGATCTTGGGAGAGCATCGAAGAAGAAAATATACGAAACCTAGAAGACGATTAGGCACGCTTGGCAAAACATTCCATCAAAGCCGCGCAGAAATCTGACAGGTGGAAGGGCTTTGGCAAAATGTATAGCGTCAATAGAAGAGTGGAAATCGGTAACTTTATATGGTGTGAGAAGAAGAACATGGTCCATAGTAAATTGATATTGTTTTTCAAATTAAAATTTTTTTTAAAGCTGAATAACATTTTTACAAAAAAAAAATACAAAAAAGTAGCTTGAAAAACATTGTGAATAAATATTAAACAAAAAATCAACACGTGAACTCTTGCTTGAGCCGCATATACAGTCAGCGTCAAAAATATACATACCCTGACGATTTTATTTATTTATATTTTCCCTTCAAATTTTTTCATCTTTTATAAAAATGTAGTTCATTCAACAACGAAAATCACAAGAATCAGTTGTTTTTGTTTCTATACATAATTTGGAAAAATTCAGGAAGCACCAACTGTTCATCAAAATTTAAAATTTTTTAATTCGATTTTCTAGAAAAATTATGAGTATGCGGTTTTAGAGCCCATCAAATTTTAGCGATTTTTTGCCGAGGTTGTTGCCCAATTTCTTCTATAACGCGTGAACACAGATTTATTTAATTGGAAAAATTGAAAATTTTGTTGAAAATGTCTTTAATTTTTCCCGAGTTCAGTTTAAAATTTACAAAAGTGATTCCTGTGATTTTTGCTGTTGAATGAACTACATTTTTTATAAAAAATAACAAAATATTGGTATGGAAAATACAAATAAATAAAATCGTCAAAAGGTCAGCGTATGGAAATTTTTGACTCTGACTGTATGGGGAAGGGGGGGAGGGGGGGAGGGCTACTCTCCACAATTCAAACTTATCTTTGCATGAAAATCAAATTGTGTTTTTGAAAGTGGGTTTCTTTAGTTCTAGATATATAGTTTGAATGATTGAAATCAAAATTC
Organism: Rhagoletis zephyria; assembly: GCF_001687245.7. Classification (NCBI taxonomy): domain Eukaryota; kingdom Metazoa; phylum Arthropoda; class Insecta; order Diptera; family Tephritidae; genus Rhagoletis; species Rhagoletis zephyria. The sequence goes on along the minus strand of NW_016179893.1, from coordinate 299 downwards.
GAATTATAGAAATGTATAGTAAGTATGTATGTACTTTTACATTAGTAGAGTTCACTCTTTAAGTTTGCTCCCGAAAATGGAACGAAGTCCAGTAGTACGGGAACGCAAAAAACCCACATTTCGTACCCAGAATTTGAGAAACAGCTGATTCGCGTTGTTTAGGTTTTTGTCACTTAAATGCAAACACTTGGAAATTCTATTTTGTTTACACAAATTTGATTTGAAGTATACAAAGATTGAAAATACATCAACAGGCCATTCACTATTCCTTAAAAGCATCAAGTAAATGCAGGCAACAT
>NW_016179892.1:0-7036 GCF_001687245.7 Rhagoletis zephyria | reverse complement strand
TAATGTTGCTGGCGGCAAAGTTGTAAAACCGCACGCGCCAATAAAAAAAAAAGCAATACGCTGCGAAATGGCACAATTTTACGCCAAACACACACACACACACGCACGAGTACAAGCATACAATTTTTTATGTCTAGTTATTAGTCATTGATAAATGATTGAAAAAAATTGGCAGCTGAATTATCAAAATTCGAAATCAATTTAAATCAATTAAAAACCACTGTTTCCATTGCTTCCCTTTTGGCAAAAAATATTAGCAGACAAACATTTCTATGAGGTGGTAGGGTCAAAAAGCCAAAGCCATAAGCCCAAGAAGTCAGTGTGATACTTTGACCCACTAACTCTTACCGTCAGCTTTCGATCCCCATCTGGTACTTTTCCTTTTCTTCTTCTTGTTTGGCGCTATAACTGGTTAGGAGAGTTTTGCATAGTTCGATAAAGGCCCATCCTATAAGGTCTAGGTAGTCGAACTCCATTTTTGAAAGCGTTTGACCTATGGAGCTTCGAAGTAACCCTGCAGGAAATGGGACTAGTTTGTAGCTAACTATTAATTATCTATCATTCGACTAGTAGTAACTATTTATTAACTATTTCCTTTGGCCATAACTAACTACCCTGCAAAAAGTGAGACTAGGTTAAGTACTAGTACAGGACCACGCTCCCTTGTAACCAACACTGGTAACCAAAATGGTCCAAATATATGGAAAACATATGGTTACATTAACATTGCGATATCATTGGACCTGACCACCTCTGGTCCAACGCTGCATAAGATGGGACCACCTAGACAACTACTCCTTTTGGACCATGGCACATTCGGCAACCGAATAATATTGACGATCGGCCACGAAGTGGTGGTGTTCAACACATATATCAGTTTTTTACGTTTGAAGTGGTCCAGGTCAGCATAACAAGTATGCAACCTGGTTCTTTTGCTCATACTTTAAAACTACGACCCAGTGCCCAGTGGACCACCTGGTCCTCGAATTTTTGCTTTCGAAGGGCGATGGCCCCAAAAGAGTGAAAACTGGTTTCCTCTGCATTAGATCTCATTTAACTTGTAGCTAAATACTCTCGGACAATATCAATAAGAAAAACGAAATATGTTTTTGCTTTTTTTACAGATTTATTTATTTATTTACTCTATTTTATTACATCTCATATTTGTTTAGATATTCTGCTGTAGGTCCGATATTCGAACACCGTCAGACGTAACTTCAAAATGGTAATGTTAAATTTCGATCTTCCTTTTATTGGTCCTAAATACGAAAAAGAATGTGCGAAGTTCAGAAAAAAATGTATTGAAAGTAATTTTTGTGTGGCTATTTAAAAAGAAACTTGTAACCCTGTGGGGAAAATCTCTAGTTCTGAACTGGTGCGCTTCTAGTACATTTAGACCCAGTACTGGTTCGCGATAAATATCTTTTGCATGCAAACAACTGGCGAATTTAACATGCCGATGTTCTAGTAATTGTCAATTGCCCCCCGCTGCAGCCCTTTTTCGATAGTTCCGAACTAGTCCCAAATTCTATAGTCCCGAACCAGTTCTAAAATCGACAGACGAAAGAAAAAAGTATCATGATTTTTCAATCTTTTTGGTTCTTCTGTGTATGCGATTTTAAGTTATTTTGAAGAAATTTGTTTGCAATTTGAAATTAAGTTTGTTTGAATGATTGTAAGAAATGTACGTTTACATACCTTTAGCTGTAGCTGATTTTGCAGAGGTGCTCGCTGTTATTTCTTAGATTCCAGACGGTCCAGACGGGTTGAAATGTTAACATAAATTTTAGTTTTGTATTACCAGGCTATGAAAAAGCATCTGCGAAGCGCAGAATAGAAGCGTATTTGAACGAAAAAGCCGCCGAACACATATCTATGTAAAGTAAACAAGCCCCCCGCTGCATCCATTTTTCTATAGTTCCGAACCATTTCTAAATTCTTCACTTTAGACATAGATTTCTAGTGAAAAAGTTCAAAAAAATTATTTTTTTTAAAGTACCACTTTTCGCCAATTTTGGTCTGGTGGGCATCTAGTTCCTATCGGGCTAGTTCCTTTTTGGCGATAAAGACCTAGTACGGAACTAGAAATTTGATTCACAAGTCCGCGGCTTTTCCTGCAGGGAATGATAACAAACTCCCGATAACGTCTGCTCGACTCTTGCACGACTTAACAACTAACTTAAAGTTAGTTTTGTCATGGCTAGTTAAAAGTTAGTTATTTATCGGACTCCCCCAAAAAAAAAACTAAAAATAAGTTGGTTATTTTAATCAATTGATAATTTTTTTCTGCAGGGAAGTTAATCTTTGTCTTAAGAATCATAAAAAATATAGTTGATTGTGGCCTGTTAAATATCCGGAGAGTAGCCTGATGTCATTGCTGTTTAATTGAATAACATCCGTTCTGCTGATAGCGTAGCCAGAGAGCTTCGCCTGTATATGTAGTTTTCGAATATATAATTGGACCGTTTCGCGCGACTTTTCATATACATATATGTAATTTTCGATTAATTTGCGATTTTCAGCTTCTTTTTGCGTAATTTCGCGAAGAGAACTTTTCGAACAATGGAAAACTCACACCAAGAATTGGGGAAAAAGAGAATATATACAAATCTTTATAAGTTTTAAGTATAACCTTTGCTTTTCTGAGATTGGAAAGCAGAAAACCAAAAATTAATCATAATTCCATCACATTTAATGAATTGTAGACGCTATAGTGATCCAATCATCCCCAAATTTTAAATTTAGATTTTTCTAATAGAAGAAAAAGTACAAACTAACTTTCCTCCAAATCGGATGATATTTTAAGTCTCCGTTTACAAGGGTGGAGGGCGTGGCAATTATCCCATCTTTACAAAAATTCATAATTTTTTATCCCAAAGTAAAATTAGAGCACATTTCAAGTTTCAGAGAAATCGGTGCAGGTTAACTATAATTTCCACCTGCCTCCATATAAGCGAAACTCCGTGCACCCAAGCCCTTTTCTTAAAAAAAGCCTTTTAATCGACATACATAATGGGGAATTTAAATTTAATAATACCGGCTCCTTCATCTATCAACTCCATAGCGTCTCCAATAAAATGTCGCCTATATGTACATATGTACATACATATGTATCTACTTTCATACCGATGTGTGCATCTATGTATGTTTATTTGAACGTGCTCGTTACGTCAAAGTGATTGAGAAATTTTGCTGCGTATGCAATAACTCCACTCCATTTGGCATTTGTATTATAGTAACTAAAATAGTAAATATCAGGTATGTATGTATGTATGTACATATGCATATATGGATGGATACATTTTGGACGATATGCAGAACTGAAGCAACTGCATCAAAGTAAGAAAACGAAGCGTTTTCTACAAAAAAAAAAAGTAATAATAATAAAATAAAGTTTGAAGGAATAACCAAAATCTGTTTGAGTGCCAGCAGTGCTAAATAACCAACCGCCAGCGCGCCAAACGACCACAGCTAACACACATTCCCACATTTATCGCCCAAAAGCTAACCACCCCGCGGATATTGCACTCAAGCATATTTTTCTGCACACAAACATACATACATACATACATACGTATGTATGTACACACATGCATTCAAGCATATCCACAAGAACTTAGCCAAAATACACAGTGGTACAGATATGCGCTTCAACTCATATGGAATTCTGCAGCAATGTTGATTCAAATGAATTGAATTCAAGGCGATAAAAATAAATCTCTTCACATCAGTTCGCATCGCATCGCATCAAATCGCAACAACTTGAATATATTGTACGAGTTTTATACGCGCGGCATGCAGATAGTACCGTTGACAGACAGTTCGAAGCACTACTCATACACCAAGTGCCACCGCGTGAGAAAGCCACAAAAAAATAAAATAAAATTTAAGTCCTTCATTTTTTCATACATACATATGTATGTACATACATATATACATACTTGGATAAGTGCGGGCGCTGAAGTCACTTTTCTATCATTACATTTAAGAATACTCATATACAGATATATACTTAAATGTTTGCGACGGCACAAAATTCGCCACACCAAGTGCACCATGAAAATGCCACAATGTGTTGCACAAAGTGACAGTCACCATTTGCCTCCAATTTGGATGGCAAGCAGCGGCAAATCTACTAATATACTCGTATATACATACATAGAATACTTTAGTTTGCGAACATCATTTGTTGGTTCGTCCACGTTAGCTTGATTTTGTTGATTTCATATCTATCGCTGTATGTACCACAACCATACATATCTATGTACATATGCATATAAATATGTTTATCTACACCATAATGAGCTATAATTCATACTTTTCTTTATAGTAGATTTATTTAAGGAAATGTACTGCAGCAACAATGTCTATGATGTTCTATTCTTAGGGGAGGAATATAGGGTGATCAATCGATCTGAGTTTTAATATCGGTTTTTTTTTGTTTGCGAAATTTCCTAAACTCATTTAGAATTTCTTCTACACTAAAATCAGTTTTTATCAATTTATCTTAAAAAAAAAAATAGAGAGCGAAAACTCCAAACCAAACCAGAGAAGGGACGACGAAGACTCGTTCCAAAATAATTGAAAGATCGAGGAATGAAATATCAAAATAATCAGGAGGCCTCAGCGTTATTCTCTTTATCTTACAGCATTAGTTAAAATAAAAAAAAATAAAACAGATTAAAATAAATTTCGAAAAGTTTAATGTATTATTTTTTTAATTTTTTCTTCATTTCAAAACAATAACAACTAAAATTTAAAAGAAAATTAAAATAAAAAAATTAATAAACAAAATAAGTTAAAAGTTAAATGAATCTAAAAAAGTACATTTATTTTAAAAGTACATTAAATCATAAAAAGAAAACAAAAAAAAAATATGTGGGTTCGTAAAACTTAATTGAAATTAAAAATATTAAATTTTGTTAAAAAAATAAAATCTTAACATTTAAAAACAACTAAGTTAATAAAAGAAAAAAATTAAGTTGAAGAAGAAGAAAAAATTTAATCAAATGGAAAACAGTTATTTTTAAAGAAAATCTAAATATTAAACATAAAATAAGTTTCTAAATATTAAATAAAATTTAAAATATATAACAAGTAAAAGGTCGGCAAACCATTCTGCCTTATCATGAGTTTCGCCTGAAAAATAATTCACCCGAAAATTTGTCATCCGCATATAGTAAAACCATGGAAACCAAGTGTGAAAAGTGAACCGGTTCGGGGAAAATGAAACTCATGATAAGGCTGATTATCTTAAAAACATAGTTTTTCCATTTAAAAAAATAAAATCTAAAAATTAAAAGAATAATACATAAAACAAAAAAAAATTTAAATGTATTCAAACCAAAAATCCGCTGCCCGAGGATTCGAACCGCGGATCTCTCGAATAGCACACCAGTGCTTTGCTCACTCGGCATTGCGACTGCTGGAGCCGCGCGAGCAAAATAATAAATACTTAGAACTGTCACAGAATACCTGATGAGAATTTGTGACAGGGCGTCCTCCAACCAAATTCTGAGATAGCGCGTTTTTCAATCAAATTCTGAAATAGGACGTTCTAGAAAAGTTTTCTGAGATAGGGCGTTTTCGAACTGGCTGCCGAAATATGTCGATCTTCCACTCAGGTATCGACCTTAGATCTTGAACGATTATTGTCTCCATTCAGAATCTGTAACATGACGCCCTTCAAAGTGGTTAACTTCATAGGGTTAGCGCAGCGCTAGTTGGCCCTAACAACCAAAAGTCACGAGGGTGTCTATGGATCCCGATCTAACATATCGGTGTCAGTGGGTACCCGGTACGCAAGCATATTTCAGGCGGCAGTTGGTGCCATTAGCCTGTGAGTGGATATAAATGTGAGCAGCAACTATCACCATGAGAGAGACGCCATCCTCAGTGATAGCCAGGCGCCAATCGAGGCTATTTGCTCTTTCGAAGTCAATTCATTGCTAGCCTTTGAGTATATACATATGTAAATAAGGGAATAAAGAAGAGATTCTAGCCAGGAAAGTACTGACGACATTCCACAGGACTACGCCAGGCGAAGTGTTTACTTGGAAGATATACTCGTAATTATGTTGCTTGTGGAGATTCCAATTTTTATTCAATTTCGCAAAAGACAAATTAAGTATCACCACAGGCATTGTTAGAGGGCAATAAATGTTATTTGGTCAAACGATCACGGCCGCTTCTATGACTCCGAGACAGATAAAACTTTCCACATCCTTGTCGTATGCGTTGCCGTTGCCAGAAGACGAAACCTAAAAATCTTCTTTTTTTATGGATAATACCGAATCAGTTTTAAAGAGGCACATAGTAGATTAATCGATCACCCTATTTGAGAACACATACACTGCTCTTTCGTATAAGTTTGTATGCAAATTTAACGCGCAAAAATTCGCTTTGCATAAAATTACAAAAAAAACAAAAATCCAATCATACATAAATATGTGTCTGTGCATTTTATTTGTCTTAGCACACTTTGGCGGTCGGTGATTGAAACTAGAGGAAATATGAGTGCACAATGCTCATGAAATTATAAACTTAAGCTGATGCCACATAAAACTTTTGCTTCGCTTTACGTGACAGATTCGCTTTGACAGATAAGATGAATTGTATGAAAATGCACAAAGCATGCCACATAAATCGTCGAAGCTGCAGCGCGAAGCGAAAAGATGGCCAACTCCCATCTTTTTGCGCGCTTTGACAATCAGCCAGTTTAATATTTATTTTGTTTCGTCCAAATTCGAGTTNTGGCGTTCATTGTGGCATACCTTTTGCGTTTGGCGCTTTGCTGGCAAAGTTATAAATGTCACGCAAAGCTACAAAGTTTTATCTGGCATCAGCTTCATATAAGTATACTATATTTATATTTAGTTATGCAAATATGTATGCACATACGTAGCAGGCACACTATGTATTTAAGTTTTTTCGAATTTACAGTACCGTTTTCTAAGTAACAACTTAATTCACATTCGGTAGTTATCTTCTTCTATATATATAAAATTCAAATTATGTATGTACCTATAGACACACT
>NW_016179891.1:0-7036 GCF_001687245.7 Rhagoletis zephyria | reverse complement strand
TAAACACTTTTCAGTAGTAGTTTTACATGCACTTTTTAGAGTGTAGGGTTTTGTTTTTTCCCCCCTTTTTTCATGTACCTAGCATCAAATTATCACCTCAAATTGATCAACCGGCGTTCAAACGTGCTGCGCATGCGCAGAACTTGCCGCCAATTACTTACCAGACCCATGGCTATTCATATCTATACACATACATACATACATACATACATGTATATATTAGGGTGCCCATCAAAAATGTTTTTTTTTTTGGAATATTCAAGACCCTATCCCGTAATTTTAATCGTTTTTATGAGAAATAATATTGCCTATTTTTAAAGGTCATTTAGAGGTAGCGATCTGTAGACTTAGGTCGGAAAATACGATTTTGTTGATTTATGAGTTTTTAATAACTATTTTTGATTCAATTTCAAAGATCGAACAACATCTGAAAAGAGGATATATATGCCTTTAAAATGGTACATAAAAATCTATCGTCGGACTTGGCTTGTAGGAATTTTTTTATCGTAGGAATTTTATATTATTCTCTTAATTTTTTAAATTTCGGCCTTCGATAATTTCCACCTTTTCAAAATATGCAGTACTATGTAAAATGAAATTTATTTTTAAATAAACTGATGGCTCATTTCTTGCAATTGTATACAAATTTAGAAGTTTGGCCACTTTTCTTAAATATGGCCTTGAATTTATAAGTGTGTATGTAGCGGACTTTCAGATTTTTTGAGCAGTGTGGCTCTCAAAAATTTTCAAAAAGAAACATTTTCCATGGGCACCCTAATATCCATACATAAAACAAATTAAGTGGATATTTACCTGTTAAAACTCATACATTCATATGTACATTTTTTACATATGTGCATACAAACATACATACATATGTATGTACATGCTTGATGTGAATCAAGTGCGCTGAAATTTTTATGAGGAGAACATGGGTAAGAAAGACACCCAACAATGCCTTTCTGTTCGTTGGTTATTCCCGTTTTTCGTGTTTTTAATACCCGATGCATGCTCCAGATAAGAGTGTTGAACACTTTGTTCTTACCAAAATTTCAAATTCTTTCCTTGGTAATTCTAAATTTCTTTAGGGCATTTGTACGCGCATGTGCGCATACATATGTACACATGTTTACACATATTTATTTATATTTCAGTTACAGTTAGCTTTTATGCCCATTCATTTAGTGGTCAGAGTGCGTTACGCAAGCATTTTTTTACTAAGATTTATGTGTTTGCTTTAATGGTAAATTCCCTACCCACAATATTGACGTGATTGGCATAAGTTCACTCTTGAGTTTGAGCTGCCAGTAGAAGCGCAAGCAGAGGGCGCTTGAAATAATCAAGTATTTAATTGTATGCGTAGCTTAGTAATCGAACCTTTGAACGCAATTTCTGATAAGTAGATGTAGATGAAGAGTAAACCGTTTGGCAAAGAAGCCTTTTCTGAAGCGATTGGCTCTCCGAAGGCCATGGTAAAGGCGGCTTAAAACTGTAGGTCCCTATATTTACATATGTATGTGCAACAGGACGCACAACACTATTTAAGGTGAAGTTCGGAAAAATACCTAATGAAAATAAATAACTGCCAAACGTTCTTTATTATTAAACTGTCATGATGATGGGACTATAAGCGGATGCCGTCTGACGCATTCAAAATGCAAAGCCAAGTTAAGTACCGTGGTTCAAAACGAGGGTTGACGAGCGGTTGATTTTTCTGAGCACAAAGATATAGACATACATGTACACACATATAAGAATGTAAATTTTCCGGTATGAGAGCGGCCTAGATGCATAGTTTTTCAAATATTGGAAATTTCAAACCGTTCAGAAGTAAACTCGATGCGATATCAATTCCTATGTATTATTCGAATATAAATTTCCTATTTATTTATTATTTGTTACTACATATACTCTGAAAAATGTTTGTTTAAAATTGCGCATTTTAAGATAGGTAACCAGTTCCTCTCTTCATGAATGCAAATTTACACAGCGTGTTAATTAAACTAAACACTGCCCGTTTACTTTTGCTTTTCAAATGTGTGACGTAGAACAAATTTCAAATTAGTTTGCAGAGTTCTAAACATTTATTGATCACAATTTCACAGTTTACATATAATATGTTTAAAATTTGCTCTAAAAAATGTTTGCTTAAATTTACGCTGTAACCAGTTTCTTCTCCTAATGCGTGCAAAATTAATAGAGAAAAATTACACACAAAGTGTTTAAAACTGAGTATATATGAACACTTTATGTTTATTATTAGTAAAAAATATACTTTTACAGTGACATTTTTTGCAGTTTTAAATATTTTATGTACATATATTTATATTAAGTTACACAGATTCTGGTTGAAAATAAACACTTTTCGGTAGTAGTTTTACATGGACTTTTTAGAATGTAAACTCTAAAAAAAATTGTGTAAATTTCCTAGCTAAAAGGTAGGTTACTCGACTACTCGACGAATAAATGTCGGACTTTCTAGAGTGTAATATAGTTGCTGTGGTGTGCGTAAATTTACTACGAAAGTGTGTACAAGCTACAAAAAACGCATCTGCTGTTTGATTTCACCCGTAAAATTGTGTAAAGCCGCCAACAAAAAGGGTTTTTACACACGAAAATATGTAAACGAGAAAATTACATATTCATCGTGTAAATTTACCAAAAAATTTAAAAAATAAACAATATACTCGATTTATAGTCGCATTTTTAAACAGATTTTTTAGAGTGTAGTTTTATTGCTCCAAATGACTTTCCAAAGAGTAGGAAGTAGCAAAAGAGTAAGGAAGTGTAAGGAAAATGTAGGAGATGTGTTGAATTACGCCATACATACATGGTAATACATATAAAATTACTTAACTCTTACTTAGCATAGTATATCTGTTTATAGGTAGGTCTTAGAAAGGTGCATTCGCTCTAATACCGTGCATAAAAAATAACAGTGTAGGTAATTTAATCGCTCTACCTCTCTGCGCGCTTGAGTGGTTCTGGCCTGGTCACTGCAACAGTCGACTCAGATTACTGATTACAGATTAATAAGTCACAAAATTTGTTGACTGCAGTTCGAGAGATACCAGTAGCTTCCTGTTTTGACCGCTAGCTACCGGCTCTAATATATGTATGTACATATCTACTCGTGTGTCTTTCCAAAAACGCAATGCTTTTACATCCGGTGCTCGTAATATTAGCAAATATCATTTACATATTGCCACGAGCATTTTGATAGAGTGCAAGTAAAAAAAAAATCCGGAAAAACTGAAAGACCTGCAACAACAAAGCTGCGCCAAAATAGGAACGTACAATTGGATTCGTATTTTAATACCTTTGTGCTGTTTCTGAATGCTTTTGTGTGTAAAATAGCGTTCGCAACAAATTAAAGGCAACAGCTGTTTTCCCCCATTTTTCTGTTTCTGTTTTCTGTCGCTGATGCGTTGCCGACTGTCGCAAAGTTAAAATTAAGCCTTTCGCCTTTTTCATTATTTATTTTCAATTGCGGTTCCTATGGTCGAGACGCGTAGCAATTTCCGCTGAGGGCGTGTCTGTGGCAGTTGCAGCAGTTAGGCATATATGTACATTAGGGTGGATCGACAAAAAAAGTTTTTCCAGTCCACCCCTAGGATTAAAGATATTTTGAAGGCGATCCCAAAAAAAAATTTTTTTTTTTTGCCACGCCCCCCCGAAAAACTTTTTTTTTTTGTATGGGGACCGATCCGCACTAATGTACATTCATATATAGATACATATATCATTGATCCTAAAATTATGTGCAGCACGTGGCTCTTTACTTTTTACTTTTGCGCCAACCCTATACACATTTTAAACACTCTGTTGTATTTGCAGCAATTTTTTTTGCAATCTATAAAAAATTCATATATTTACCTTAGCGAGTTGATTATTTAAATACATATACATACATGTGTAAACATATGCACATATCTATGTACATGCTAGGCAGTTCATTTTTAGCAAAGAAATGCCGGTGGTCTTTGTGTCTTCTTCAGCAATTTTCCCTGCTGAAATGGAGAGAAGACTATTCCCCTAAAATGTTGCAGTTGGGTGATTCCACCTTCTTCAATATAAGTATGCATGTGCATGTGTGCTGCTGTCTGAATGCACTCAGGGGGAAAATATATCCGCTATATGTTGCATGTATGTATTTTTAATTAAGTGCTGCAGCACGTGGCAACGTTTGTTATGGCAGCAGGGAAAGATAAGAAAAAAAGACGGGTAGCTAGAAAGAGAAACGGTATTTTAGACTGTTTAGTAATTTAGGGATGCCAAGCAGATATGAGTGAACACTAGATCGTATCACATTATAGGGTGCTGGCAATACAAATTCAGACAAAGTCAGTCAAATTTTATTTGCAAATATAGTGCCGCAAACAATCTCAACTAAAACGCAATCAGCCTTAAGCCCATGCCACACGATTGGTACATTTACGTTCAATAAGTGAGTGTGAATAGTTTTTAGTCGCTCATCCTTCTACAAACATACAAATCACAGTCGCTTGTTGAACGAGAAATCAACATCCACAATACCATGGAAAAGCGATAATCGAATAATAGTCGTTTATCTACCGCTAGTCGGCAGTCGCAATAGGCGTGCAAGTTTTCAGCAAATGCCCAATCGTGTGACCCTGCCTACGCGAAGTGTCACTTCTAGCTACAGTTAGTCCAGATATCAAGTGGGTGCTTGCAGTATTTTTCCAAATCTTGGTGGCTCTATGTTGTTTCGAGCTACTTCTGCTTCCTATTTTTTTTTGAAAAAACTTTCACATTGTGAATCAAGTTACCGTGGGTGTATTTTTTTACAAGCCGTCCTATGTGTTAGTAATGGAAAATTTTAAACTCAATTTTATTTCCGGAAAAATTGTACCTAAAAGCAGATAATTGTACATAATATACCAATACCAGATACCTGAGTGGAAGATCGACCTATTCGAAAACGCCCTATCTCAGAAAACTTTTCAAAAACGCCCTACATCAGAATTTGATTGAAGAACGAAGAGAAGATGTTTTAGAGAAGGTTAATTACTTTCCTAAGGCTTCTTCAATCGCCCCAAGCCCATCCGATTGTATAGAAAGAGCGTACGTCCTTATAAATATTTTTTCGATAGGTGGAGTTTTAAACCTTCCACTGTCTATGTACTGACTCTCTAGTCGAGTATTTCGTCGAAAAGCACATTTGTACACTAAGTTCTATTATCAGCTTCGGAAACCACTATATCTACAATACTTCCGTATCATTTGTATGCCCCTACGCTGCGGATTATAGTCAGGATTACGCGTTCGAATACTTCCACAGAAATGAGGGAGCTTTGCTAAGCAGAGCTGCGATTGGGGAAGTTGCCACACCGGCAAACTCATTGAAATTCGAATAAAAATAAAAAAGGATATTTAAATACGTTCCAAATGCACCTAAAATTTTTTGTAAGTCGTCGAAATGATTCTGAATAATTTCTGCACACTGGAAACACACTCAGCGTTGAAGCTGCCTCCTCCTCGGAAGTGTCACGCATGCGCCTATGCAACTTCCGTGTTGCATTTATTACTTGTATTTCAATTTGTGCTTTCATTCGCATTCGCATTTGCATATGTATGTAGTGAGTGTTACGCTGCTGGTGGTGGCAACTTTAGGTGTCAAGTGTCCGGCACTCTCACTTCTCGCCATACGCGTGCACTGCATCCACTACTAACCTACATAGCCAATGGATAAACTTTGTCGGTTGTTGTTGTTGTTGTTCATCTTTATTGCAAACACTTTTGCGAAGCCAAAAACAAACAGCGGATCTGAGATACTTGCCAAACCCAAAAGCAGACGAGCAAGAAGTAAAAATAACGAGATTGTAATTTATGTACTAGTAGGTGAGCATTGAATCGAAACAAAAGAAAAAACAAAAACAAAAACAAAAACGAAAACAAAATCGTCGGGTAATAAAAAATAAAGCAGAAGCCTCCAATGAAGAAAGTTAGCGATTTCCTTTTGATGCTGCTGGCCATTTAAGGTGGCGGCAGCAAATTGTTGTCGTTGCCAATTTTCCTCATTTGCCCTGGCGGAACAGTGGAACAAATGCATCCAAGCGGGAAATTTTTTTAGAACGCTGACACGCTGACACTCCTTAGCAGCGATTGTACACAACTCGATTGCAGTCGGTAATTTGAGGCTTATTTGACAAGTAAGAAGATGAGGTCCCATTTTCTGGGCACCTGGGCTTGGCTCGAATACTGCAGACGCAGTGATGCATAGCTAAGTGTGCAGAAAATATAATGACGTCGCTGCACTCTGCTGTACTCACAACTTGAATGCACACGAGCCGGCATTCAAATGAGACAAAGTCCATATTTATGCGTCACATTCCTCATTGGGGTCGCGCCTGCCACAAAACTTCTTGGGCGTCCACTGTTGCCACGATAAGCCATTGAGCAGCTCAGTGAATCTTCAAATTTTTATTTATTGCCTATAAAGTGCGCAACATGGAAGTGGGTTGCAAGGCGCAGCATGCTGCCACAGTGACAACAGTTGCGTAGTGTGTAGTCGCAAGCGAGTTGCGCAAGTTGCTGGACAAAATCTAAGTCAACTGGTTGTCGAATGCGTATAAAAATATTGACTGGGTGAGTTCTGCTTGACTGACTGGCTGGCTGACTGCAGGATGGCTGGGTGACATGCACAGCCAGCCAGGCACAAATTTCTATTTCAGGCAAAACAAGAACTTTCGTTTGGAAAAAGTTAAAAGTATTTTTGCTTTGCTTTTTGTTTTTTTTTTTTTTTTGTAGAGGAAAAGAAAACGCGTTAGATGTATTGTTTATGGCATTGAAATCAGACCACGCTGCCAATTGTGGCCTACAGCAGTGGAGTATGAGCACAAGTCGTTTACAGCTATGGGGGAAGTTGCAATTTTCCTGTGATTTGTTGGAAATTGGCTACTACACGCACGCACTGGGTGAGTGGTACCAAAATTGGCCAATAATGCAATTGAAACTACCGTTACCATTACTGTGTTGCTGCTACAAGTTGCATGCAGCTTTTGCTGTTGCTTTG
>NW_016179889.1:0-7037 GCF_001687245.7 Rhagoletis zephyria | reverse complement strand
GTGCGGAAATTCGTGCACGACTCTAATAATATGTTACATTTCAACAGGCAGCAAAAGCGGCAACAGAACGCAGTCAGACCATGATTTTTTTTTTTCGTAGTCCAGTCAAGGCAGTCACAGTGTGGTAGCTTTGAAATATTTTTATTGCAGACGAAATTTTTTCGTCGTCCCATTGTTTTTTTGTTTTACTTTTTATTGATTTTCTTTTTGCGTTGCTTTCCTTTTTTACTGCCTGCATCGAAGGAAAAACTATTTAAACGCTTGAATTAGAGATTATATTTTTGGTTACAGAATGGCTATTAGGCTGCGCTGGAATCCAGTTACTATGTCGCTTTTGCCGCTAAACCTTGGAAGTATGAAGCCTGCACCTGGAACAAATGTATGGCAGAACGCAGGAAGCAACAGACTGCTGGTACCTTGTAAGACTTTGTATAGCAAGTCACTTCCTCCTCAACCAGTATTGCATATGTATGTACATTAGGGTGGTTCGAAAATGCACAGGAAAATCAACTTATTGGAATTTTCCTGCTGCCACCCACCAGAAGTACAGAAAATAGAAATTAAGGAGACCCTTGTTTTCTATTTTGAAATCGGATATTATATAACCGTGCCACTGGGCTTTAAAAATTTTCGTATATTTTATATGGGGAAAATAAATTTGTTTGCATAATCGCTATTAAACCTTTAAAAATAAATATGTTTTGATCGAATAATAATATTTCCCCTCAGAAATCTTCCAATACGTGTATAAAAAAGCAAATTAAAATCTAAAATTTTAATAACTATTTATTCAAAACGTACATACAGTTCCTCAAACAAATGACCGCGTGTTTTTTTGCTACTTTTTTTTATAAAAATACCTTCCAAGCTTTAATCAAAACCCTATAATTACAGTTTCAAACTTTATACAAAATTTAGGAAAATCCTGTAAATGTTCATCAAAATTTGCACAGTTTTGGGTAAGTAGTTTTATAGGCCATACAATTTTAGTCTAATAGAGTGCAAGTTTCAAATGGCTAAAAACTCCGGTTGATTTTTGAGAATTGTTTTTTGTGACAGATTTTTGCACTTTTTTCAATATAATCAAGAATTTCTTATGCAATAAAGTGCGGGAGACCGTTACCAACAAGATTTCATGGTGGGCTATTGAACTGCATATCCAAAAATGTTCTAAAAATTCAGAATAAAAAGTTAAAATTTTGTCGAAAATTTGTTGAATTTCCAAAATTTTGTATAAAGTTTGAATCTGTCATATATATGGGTTTGGTTAAAGCTTGGACAGTATTTTCATACAGAAATAACACAAAAAGTTAGCTCGAAAAACATTACGAATATTAAAAAAAAAATCAAGACATGGTCATTTGTTTGAGTCACTGTACATAATATGGTTACGAACACATTTTTATGCATATGTATATCAGATATGAGATAACCGGATATGAAAAAGTAGTTAATGAGAAAAAAATATTTGCACCACCCTAATGCCCATACATTTGTACATCCGGCACATGATAATCACAATTGATTAGACGCAAATGGAAGTAATCATGGTAGCAAATAATGGCAATAATTATAACAAAGCGATTTTCGCTGTATCAGCCTGCAAAATGAAAGCGCACGCATACGCCAGCTGTGGGCTGCCCACCTGAGCAAGCCCGCCAAGTACGGTGTGTACTTAAGTTTCAAGACTTCGGAAGAGACCATCTGATATGCACATGCTAAGTTTAATGCTATCGACTTTAAGTATTTATGTTCAAATTCTTATTCTTTCAATTCCTTTTAGTTTTTCTTTTCACAAAAACTGCAATGCTTATACTTACTATTTGCTTCATTTACTCCGATGCGCAGGCGTCATTATGGTGCGTTAAGATCTCATTTTGTTGATAGCAATAAATGACTTCACATGCATTCAAAAATGCTTAAGTAACCTTTATGTGGTTTTTCCTCTTGTAGTTATTTCCCGAATGATCCCATAAAGATCCTGCAAAAGTCGAATCGAAAGGTTAAAGAGCCTGCCTACAGAATATCGCTGCCAAATCTAGCCACAAATGGCAATAAATTTATTACCGCTTTGAACATGAATACAGTAAAATAGTACTGTCGCACTCAGAGGTTAGTGGGCAGTGTGGGTGAAAACTCGAGCTGGAAAACTATCGATGGTTTGCATTTAATTGCCACTATCGATTCTGTCGTTTTTAGGTTGTTACTATCGATAGTTGTAGCCGCCATTGATAGTCTTTATGATAGCTTCTTGTCTATTTCCACTACTCTATAGTTCTAATTTTAAAATTTTTGGCGCAAAGGCTATTTCGTTTAGATAAATATGTATGTAAATATGTAAATAAGGCGAAAAAAGTTCATATAAAAATGCAACTCTGAACTTAATTACCCATTGAAAACGAAACGATAATATCGATGATGGATAACCTAAACTATCGAAACTATCGAGTGGGAACACCATCGATAGTTTTCAAGCTGTAGTGAAAACATATTTTTGAACGTATTAATCTTGAATCCTACCTCACAGATGTGGACGAGATTTTTTTATTTATATAGTCTGAATTTTTCGGAGTAAAAACATTAGTATTTAGAATTGATATTTTCTAAGTCATTTAAGGTTTTCACAGTTTCAATAGTAACCGCAATGCGAATTCAAATTCCTTGCTGTAGCGGGAAGTTGTGGGGATAGAAAAACACGGAAAATTAGGTTAAATTTGTTTATTTATAATTTTTTTAAAATCCCGATTTAGTCCTTACAGTCGCGAAAATCTCTAAAATCCGAAATGGTTCCCAAATTAAGGTGTGGTGAGTTGAGGTGTGGTGACTTTAGGTGAGGTAATAAAAAGCTGTGGTATAATCAGGTGTGATCATTTTAGATGTGGTGTGGTGGGTTTGGGTGTGTTGAGTTGAGGTGGTTTGAGTTAAGGTGTGGTGAATTTAGGCGTGGTGAGTCTCTGTGTCTCCATCTATATTCTATTCTATTCATAATAAACTTTATTTTAATCTTTCTTTCTCTATATTTATCTTTACTTCTATCAGCTGTCTTCGTATTTATCTTTATTTTCATCTTTATATTTACTATTTTCTTCATCTACATATTCCCCTTCACCTTTGCCCTTATATAAGTAAAGTGGTAAAATCTACCTTGATATTCATTTTTGCTTTTATTTTTACGCATCTTTGCTTTTGTTCTTAGTTTTATTTTTACATTTGCCTTTATCCTTTTCATTCTTGTATTAGTCTTAATCTAAATCTTATTCTTAAATCGCTTGTTGACACGTTTTTGTTGGATACATTTAAGAAGCACTTGTTTCCGTCCCAACCGCTTCAGTTGCATTTGCGAATTTACTCCCAACCAACCGCCGCAAAAGAAGTTTCACTTCAAAAAATTCAAAACAGCAGTGTAACTCGGTCCTATCACACGCACAGCTCACCACTGTTTTCTGCATTAAATTGAACAATTATCACAATTATGATTCAATCTTTGTCGTGCTCTTAATTCTAATATTAATCTTATTCTTAATCGTGGTAAATTACGCCCATTCCCTCAATTTTTTCTCACTTTTTCGTTTCGTTAGAATTTGCATTTACAACCAACCGAGCGCAAAGAAGGTTCATATAAATCATTAACATGTATACATACATACTTTTGATTATAATGCAATTTTTATGTGTTTAAAGTTTTAAATGTGTTTCGAAAGAGGCCCCGATTTATTGAACAATACTAAAAAAACTAAATTTTATTGCGAATTTCTTAAGCTTTTGCATTGCAAGCATTCATAACTTAATTAAATAACTATACAGTCTTTATGATATTATAAAAATTTCATTGGCTTGCATTTATTTAAAAATAAACCATTGAAGAAGTGACATAAATATGTTAATACTCGTAAAATAAAGTTTAAGTCTTTCTTGGAATGTAGATGAAAATAAATATGACAAACTGCAAATATGTTCCTATTTAAGTGTGCTAGAGCTAAACTTTTACCAAGTCTTGGTAACTTTGGATTTTTCGCTGTCGTTAATATTATAATTTTTTAGCTGTTTTACCATTTTTTTGCAGTTCAATAGCCGCCTGTTCGTGCTGATGTTGCCAAAATTTCGGCGGTAACTTGTTTTACAAGCCACACATTCGAAATTAAACGTCGCAGAGCAAAGAGAACAACTTAAAAGCATAACAAACAAAACTTATAATTTCATACATACATATGTACATAATATAAAAATAACTACTAGTATGAAAGTGGGTTTTATTACAGTTCGTTGTATTTATATTTTCAGGTAGAAAATGAAATCCATAAAACATACATATGTATACACATCTTAAGTTTCGTAAATATAGCACAATAACCAAGCTGACCTTGAATAGCCATAAACATCGAATTGAGCAGTTTCCAAATCCAAACTGAATACCAAATGTAATATTTCATCCCTCCTTCTTCTAATTCTCAAATAGATCCCGTCCCAAATAAAATTATGCCGTTATAAAACATACTGGTACGCTCGTTCTTGTTCAGTGATATCTTTTCCATATCTAAAGCTCAATTTAAGGGAAAACTTTCGTGCTGCTATAACTACACTGAGAAAATAATAAACAATATCCTCTTTCAAGCCAAACGACATTTTGTTTACTTTAAACATATTTATTTTTCGAAGATATTTTTGTTTGAATACAATTTCGTTCTGCACTTCACATATAATAATAATAATAACAGATTGGCGCTTACACATATGTCAGTGNGATGTTGTCACACAAATCGGAGGGACCTACAGTTTTACGCTGACTCCAAACGGCGATTGTATTTTTATGAGAAGCTGTTTTTCATGGCACTATACACTCGGAGGTTTGCCATTGCCTGCCGAGGGACGACCGCTGTTAAGAAAAAACCGTTTTTCTATATTTTTTGCGATGTTGTTTCGACCAGGGCTTGAGCCCAGGTGCTGATGAGTGAAAGCGCGCACTGCTTACCACTACGCCACAGCGGCCGACACATATGCATTTTCGTAATTAAGCAAAAAGAAATATATGTTTAAAAAACCACACATTCCGTTTAATGGCTTTCGTACCCAGACATGGAAAAATCAAAAACGGCTGTTTGAAAAGTCATGTTACCTTTTTGTTAGCGTAAAATTTGATTCAACAATTTTTATTGCCGTTTTTAATAAAAAACTATTGTCGAAAAGCAACAATAATTTTGAAAAAATTATAGAAGTGATAGCTATTTCGGAAATCACCACGTTTCCTCATCAGACTTCTTTCAATGAGATTCGATCCAACGACCACAGCTGACTCAGCTAGTTGCCTACGTACCGTGCTAAGTTCGCTTTTATGTAAAAACGGGCAAGATGCTCGAAACAAAGGTTCGGGTAAAAAGAAGAGGTTACATTATCGCGAAAAGGCAAAGTAAATTGTGACTACACTAACGATGGATCCAAACATTGCAGGAAGGAAATTGGCAAGTAAGATTAACTTCTTAGGATCACTTTTGTCTGCAACGAAGAAAGATTTATACTTGGCCGAGGACTGCTACTTCAGCATCATTCCCTAAATACTCTTTGGGGAATTTACATACTGTTACACCCGCAAACATAGTCGACCGCGAAAAGAAGTTTACGGGTCTTTCTTCGCCGTCATATATTTTAAAGTGTTTTCGCTGAGTTTTTTTGTATGGGTATTTTTTCGCGGTCAACTTTTGAGCTTGCGCCTTTATTCGTGTCTAGTGGCAATACCTATAAGAAGGATTTTACGTTGTTATGGAGGCGTAGAACACCAAATCGAAATTTCATATAATCACGCATCATCCATCAACTTAACACAGCTTTCAACACTTTAAGCCCGAGAAACAATGAAATTGGTGCCAACTGCACAAGCGCGCATGTGCAAACAAGTATCGGCAAGTGACGCCCACCAACTTCTCCAGGAAGTTGACAACAAAGTGGCTGAGAACGTGCTTGCGAGTACATATGTATGTACGATCAGCTGTAGGGGTGTATAATTATAGCGAGCTTTTTTTTTGTTTTATAGTTTTCAAAGTTACCTTTGCTTTGTTGGTAGATATGTAAAAATCTGCTAAATTGCTGTCAAATTGGTGTTAATTTGAGTACACGAAAGTAAAATTAATAGTCCACTTTTAAACATATGTCAAACACTAAAAAATGACGTTAAATTAATAGGGTGAGATCAAATAGAATATTTTATGCTGTGCTGGCTGATTGTGTGTGGGCGTACCAGCGTTAGGCTATTGGCCAAGCGAAATACATACATATGTATGAAAAAAATCAATTCATAAAAAAAATTCGATAAAATATATCACTTTTAGTTAACTACAAAAAGCTTACTTGAAGCTAGTTGATAAGTAAAGTAATGCAAGAGTCATGCCCACGTAGTTGAGCGCTTGTTTTCTTTAAGGCCAGTAAGTACGCAGCTCTCAAGAAAAGCAAAAACTCCATATAAAATGACCTACAAGAAATGGCTAAGAAATTTTCTTGTGTAAAATTTTCTTGAGGCAGTACGCAGTTCTTAAGAAATTTGCTACGCTTTTTACTATGGGTTTCTAAAGTTTTTTTTGTGAAAAAGAGCTCAATCAAGGCAATCCATGCTTGCAACAGAAATATATGCCCGTTCCATTATTTCTTAAGGAAAGAGTGAGGCAACAGGCTGGTGAAGTATCAGATGCCAAAATTTCTTAGTCACACACACACGAAATAAAGGATTTTTTTTCATGACCGTTTTCTTGAGAGCTGCATACTGGCCTTTAACTAAGTTTCTATTTAAATATTCTCATACAAATTTTACTTTGAGTAAATCTTTTTCTGCCCTTCACAAATACTTTTTCGAATTCAGTATCCGGATCGAATTTGGTAGGTGGGTGTATTTTTATAATGTATTAATCATTTGTCGGAACCGGAAGAATCGGACCACTATAACATATAGCTCCCATACAACTGATTGTTCAGATATGAGATTTTTCGTTATATCTTCTCTATTTATGCAGCTCGAAACATGAAATTTCGCACTATTTTCACTCATTATCAAC
>NW_016179888.1:0-7037 GCF_001687245.7 Rhagoletis zephyria | reverse complement strand
TGCATGAAAATCCTAACCTCAAAAAAATCACCCGTTATCACTATTGCTGCAGGTTAAATGTTTATCGCCAACGAAGGGCTCTGAAATATAAGCGATGGCATTTTCAACCCTCGAGGTCATGGACTACGTGGTGGAAAATATGTATCGGCAGTGACAGCCAAGCATTGTCTTGCCCTCTAACTACTGCCAAACTAGTTCGGCAATGCAAGTCTCGACTAAATTAAGTCGGTAAACATAACGAGCTTGCTTTGCTCTGGGTGTCAGGTCACTCGGGATTACCTGCTAATGAGACATGTGTCTATTTGGCCAGAGTTGGTTCAGAATAGGCATTCCTCGGTCCGCAACCAGTTATAGAATTCCCCACTTCGGCCATCGAACCCACTATCAGCTCAACAATGACTGGGAGGCATCGAGGGACTGCAGGTGGGCAAAACTCATGTTGCCTTCAATCTCAGAAGGTCTATCTACAATGGCTGGCAGTTACGCTGAGTTTATGATTTATATTTGTCTATGCTTTCTTGTATAAATCTTGCCACCTACCTTACGCTAAAGATTGAAATACAGGAAAATAATATGACTGCATGATCTGAAGATCACTCGAAAAGACGTGAGAATTAGTGTATGAAGAACTTTTTCGGCGGAAGTCTAACGTTTTGAAGTGGGTATGAGACTCAGCCAATTCAGTTTTACAAAATAACTGAGGATTTAAAAATTATGACAGCAGGGTAAACAAACCTTTTAAAACAGCGGCCGTTTAGTAGCTTATGGAAAGGAGGCATAAGTCTGACAATTACACTGGTTTACATCAAAAAATTTCTATGGATGCCACTATCCAACTCCTATATGGAGTTGCTCAGTGATTTCGAAAATCGAGATAATTTGTTTCCTATGGATAACTTTTCGGGATATTTGCAATTTTCCATTATTCAAAAAATAGGGGTTTCACTTAATCAAGTACATATATCTTACGAATTAATTGAATAATCGTAATACCGAAGAACGGAAGATGAAAGCAAATAAAATTCTCCATTAAACGTATATACATCACTTTTGATAGATAGACCTTCTGAGAAATTAATTAATAATTTCTGACACCTCTTGTTTTCGATGCCAACACCTCTACTTACTCAGCTGTACGTGACGTATGAGTAACACCTTTTTCTGCTCATATTTCATACAAAAAGTCCTTGCGAATTTTCTTTTGACCAATCATTATTATTTTATATATCCATCGATTTTCTTCTTTGGTAGCTTAATTTTTTTCTAAAGGAGCAGACTTTAACACAAGTGCACAGCATTTACACAGAAACGGTTATTTTTTGAATTCGTTTCCTAAATTCTTTGCATTCTTCCATAAAAAAAAAACAATAATTCTGGAATAATTAACTTATTTCTCAGAAACTGTCTGGGCTATCTAAAAGTGATGTATATACGGTTTATGGAGAGTTTTTTTGCTTTCATTTGCAGTATTTCATATTATTTAATTGGTTCGTAAGATATATGTACCTGATTAAGTGGAACCACTCTTTTTTTTAAGCTGAATAACGGTAAGTTGCAAATATATCGAAAACGTATTCATAAAAAAAAAATTAACTCGATTTTCGGAATCAGCGTCTGGAGAACAAAATCAAAATTCAAGGTTGCCGTTTTGGGCTTTTCCTACAAAAATTGGTAGGTATTTTTCTCGTTAGCAGGATGGCAGGACGCTTACAATTTTGGTTGGTTTCTTTGCTCATATAACAGAAAGCAGCTCCGTCTTGTTGTGATATGTCACTTTGTAAGCACTGTGAATAGGCTTTTGACATTATCAAATTTACCCTCATTCATTATAAAACCTCGTTGCTTACTGGTATAGGCAGAATTTTGCCAATTACCTTCGGCAATTCTCTGAACTCTGTATTCGTATAAAAATTTGTATTCACTGCGTATCTATATATCAAGTGATTGAATTGATGGATGTAAAGGCAGGTTTATAAATAAGATGTTTTTCTTTGAAATCCAATCGATAATAGTTTCAACAATGACAAGGAAAACTAATTATTGTTAGTCACATTTCCAGTAAATCGGAGAATCTCAAAGTTTTTAACCGCAACTCGAAGGAATTAATATCAAACCCGCAACGCGCAGATTTTGTCCTAAGCCCGGAGGCTCCTACACCCGGACATTTCGCAAGCCTAACCGTGAGGTTTATTACAACCTTTTTTTACCTTACTAATGTACATATCGTTACCTAAAGGTGAAAAGGTGCCGAGTTCGCACACAATTAAAGATGTACATATAAGTTCGATCGAAACCGAATTTTATATACCCGGCGCAGGTATCACCTACTGCCGTTCCAACTTTTTTTAAACTGCCGATAAGTCTATAATAGTCTTATTTATTGTTAAGAGATTGGGGCTATTCGGAAATACAGAAAATCAAAGCATCAGTATCTTTTATTTCTAAAATATAATTGGTGGAAATGTCCAATATGCGCAAACGCGGTTAGATGCTGAATCGTAACTTAATTGCACAAATTGGGCTTTTCTAGCAATTATAGTTTAAAAGTAAAAGAGACTGATGCTTTGGGTTGCTGCATTGGAGTAAAATAACGTCTTCAGTTATTGAAATATCTGAGTTTTCGTATATCCAAAAATTACCGTTATACGGGAAATCGGTGCAATTTTAGTCCGATTTAAATAATTTTCGACGAATTGCTTTCTCGTACCAAGGTTATTAAATATACCAAGTTTGGTAGAAAGTGATAAATCGGTTACCGAGATCCACATGTGTGTGTGGCGCCGCCGCCACGCCCAAAATCGACAAATTTATAGTAATCAAATTTTCTGCTCAGTGGTCATTGCAATAAGTCATTTTTTTGAGTCACTTATCTTCATTATTTACAGATATATCGCAGTTTTCGTAATTTTTTAAAATTACCGTTATATGGGAGGTGGGCATTTTATTGTCCGATTTCAATGATTTTCAGCAAATTTCTTAGCTGGACCCACAGCAAGGCTTGTACCGATTTTGGTAAGTATTGGTGAAGCGGCTACTAAGATACAGTATTTCTTCATAAGTGGGCGGGGTCATGCCCCTTTTCCAAACATTTCATAATATTATTTTTTACCAAAATTCTACTTCACATACTAATTTTTAACAATTTGTACCCCATATTTTCTGATATATCATAGTTTTTTCATTTTTCGAAAATACTTTTGAGATATCTCAATTTTTGCTCGAGTTATCTTGTACACGGACAGCCGGCCGGACGGACGGACGAACGGACGAACAGACAGACATGGCTTAATCGACTTCTCTTCTTCTCTTAATGATCAGAATTATGTATACATTTGTCTATATCTATCTCGATTCGTTTTACCTGTTACAAACTACCATTATGCGAACAAAGTTATAATACCCTGTTCACAAGTGCGCTCGGGTATAAAACGAAGTGGACTTGGCACCTTTTCACCTGTTGGTATCATGCAATGCATAAGTGAAAATTTTCTTGAGGCGACTTGTATTGCGTTACTCCATTGAAATTGATACAAAAATAAGTATTTCCCAAAAAGTTAAAAGTTTTTGCTGGGTTTTGTTGAGTACACACATACTGATACAAAAATTTTGCGCTTGTATTGGGGTGCTATGCCAACGCTGTGCACCACTGCATTATAACCAATAAAGTTATATAAAGCTTCTGGAAAACAATTGTTTGTTTTTTACCAATCAATTGAAAATAATTCTGTGGTCAGAAGCAAAAACCGCCTAAGTCCAAAAACCTGAATTCGAGAAAAAAAGTTTTAAACATTTGAATTGTAATGTTAGGTTGACGGGGAAATCAAAATATTTTTAAGTAGCATAGCTGGCGAGATGGGAATTTCTCGTACCCATCGAATAGTGGTTGCAGAATACGATAGCAAATATAACTAAATTCTTTCTTAAGTCGACTCAGGCGGTTATTGCTTGTGAGCACAGAATTGTACATAGATGTCCTTCTTGTGCTATCCTAATTTCTGCTCCACTTATCTCATTAAATTGCTTGGCAGCCGCACATGTCATGCCAAAGTTTCTTCAGCATACATATTTGGCACATTAAAAGGAACTCCCGTCCGTTTGTTTGGCAATGTACTTTTTTTCCTGGTGTTGCCAGTCAGCTCAATGGTTTCCATAACGGCTACCATAACAAATGAGGCTGGAAGTGGAAATGGAACCACCTACGAAACTCTTTAATTGGGATGTTGTGCATACTTATATATGGATTTTTTCCGATAAAAAAAAAACAAAAATATGAATATGCTTCGGAGAGGATTAGTTTTTGAAGGGAAAACAAAAAAACAGCAACATACAATTTTTTGAAAGTTCACTAAGTCTCCACTTACTGGGGGGTTCCCACATTTTTGACCCCTAAGGCAAAAAAATGCAGAAATCAAGATAAGTTGGTTTGTAAAATGTCCTAGCTCCTTATGGTACATGTGTATGTAGATATGTGCATATCGCCAATCATAAATCACAATTTCGTATTTATCATCAAAAAGAAATTCATTCAATTAGAACTTAGCTGCGTGTATGATATTCAAAAATATTTTAAAGATTTTAAGCATTTTGTCTGAGAGCTACCAAATGAAATCGGATGTTAGCAAATTACCAGAGATTTTGGCAACATTTTACCACAGTGGCAACCGTGATATGGCTATGCATACTGTACACGTACCGTATCTGTACTCGTATGTATGTGACTTCTTAATACGCCAGCAATTAGCTGTTTGGAGACTTTGATTTTTCCAGCATATTCGCAACTAACTTTCTTGTTTGTTTATATAATTTATTTTCTCCCATCATGTTTTTCTCTTATTTCTTATTTTTGCAGCTTCATTTTTAATTTCACTAAATGTTATTAGATGGTCTCTTTTCATTTTATTCTATTTCGTACTTTTCACGTAGGTATTTTACACATCCGCATTGCGCAATGCGAACTTCTTGATTTCATGCTGTGTTGCTGTTCTCGCTGTTCTCGCTGTTCCTGATCCCAAGCAATAAACTTTTCCGGCCACTCGCAATCAGACATTTTGACCAACTAATTACGACAAGCAGCTCTTGACGCAAACGTCTTACGCACCTGCAAGTAGTTTGGAAAGAAAAGGAAAGATGGTGGCAATTAGACAAATGTAATGTGGGGCAATGCTTAAATAAGTAAGTTCATATGTACATACATACACGCTGACATACATACAGATGTATGGTATGTACATAGTTTTCTATAATAGATGAAATTATTTGTTATTGTAAATAAAAAATAGTGAATGCATGACAATGTTCGTATGTATGTACGTATGTGCAAGTTTGCTGCAGGAAGTTTTACTTTCGTTGCAATCAACTGAATGCCAGGCACATCCGCTATTGTTTGAAAGATCTTTTCGAATTTCAAGTCAAATGTGAATGCTGTAAACACAATGCGCATGTCAAGTAAATATTAAAAAAATTATTTTCAATTAAACAAAGGATTGAATGTTAAAGGCAACCTTGTTTCAAAATACACATGTGCAGAGAAAAAATATTAAAGCATATTTATTTGGAACATTTCTTTAAGATTTTGAAGCTAGTATATATATGAACTAGCTTCATTGGTATTTGAGTTAAGAAAGGTTGATGTAAAAATGAATAATCCATCCATAAAATACGATGTTGGGAAAATGTTAACGGGGGGAAAGCCTACAGCTACGATAGGTTTCCCTGATAAAAAAAGGTTCGGCAACATTTCCGTGAAGAAAAAAATGAGAACAACACTTTCGGGAACGTTTACAATGAGATTGTAATAAGAACTAAACTTTTTGTAACGTTTTAAAGGAGGATTAAATAAGAACAAAAGCCTGGGGAACGTTTTGCTAGAGAACAAAACACCCCTATTGCTATTGCTATTGTTCCCAAATTGTTCTTCGAGAGAAAGTTCCTTAGAATTTGGTTCCCATTTTCTTCTTCGATGTATCGTATATAAAAATCGATATTTTCGATACATCGAATAAATTAAAAATATACAAGAAAATTGAACAATCGGAACTTCGGCAAATGTTTAAACACTAAAATACAAATAAGTTCACAAAACATAAACAAGATTTCAGATGCTTTGTAGTCTTAAAACTTTATCCAATGCTTGGTTTTTATAATGTCAAAATTACTTACATCAACACTAACAGCTGTTTATTTGGTGTAAAATGCGCTTTCATTACATCATAAAAACTGACCGAATGTAGGTTGCTAATAACAGAAAGCTTAACTTTTATGCATAGCGAAATTCTGCCAAATATGAAATCGTTATTAAGAAACCAGAACAATTTAAATGTGGACCAGGATACCGGAACAATTTGTCAAAACCAGGACAAATCCTGGAAGACCAGGACGTCTGGCAGCCCTAGACTAAGTCCAAGCCCAAAGCAACAACAGTTACTAAGAATAAGACAAAGACAAAGGCGAGACAAAGTCGAGTATGAAGAGGAATACAACGATGAAGAATAATTCGAAGACAAAGGCGGACACGAATACTAAATTGAAGGCCACAATCTAAAACGAACATGAATATGTAGATTGAGACGAATACGATGACGCATACGATACGCATACAAAGACAACTATGAAGATAGATACGATGACGAGTACAGAAACAAAGATAAAGACGGTAAGGAAAAGAAAGAAAGACGAAGATCAAGAGAAGGACGAAGACGGCTAGAAAAGGATAAGTAGTTGAGGAATGAACGCAGTTAAATACGAAGGCGAATGCGACGTCACATAGGAAGCCGGATACGAATGTGAAGATGAATATGGCGAAAGATATGAAATCGAAAAAGAATATGAGAATGGAAGCGAATACGAAGTCAAATGAGAATAAGACGTCTAACACGAAGCTGATTACGAAGGCGAAGACAAATAAAAATACGAAAATGAAGACTAAGCGAAGTTAAAAAGATGCATATGAACACCGAGGCTAAGACTAAAACTGTCTCGAAAACTATGATGAAGGCGAATAGGAATATGAATTTAAATAAATACATAAATTGATTTCG
>NW_016179887.1:0-7038 GCF_001687245.7 Rhagoletis zephyria | reverse complement strand
ATACCCGGCGCAAGTATTAAATATATGTTTTCCACCTTTCCGAAAGCTACCGCTACATGATAAGCCGGGGTGTAAATTTGAAACTACGTCTACGATTAAAGTTTCAAGCATTTCTGAAATTTACCGTTATATAAAAAGCGGCCGTAATTTTATTAATGTTCGGCTCCGCCCGAACTTAGACTTTCTTACTTGTTTTTAAGTATCATAGTATCAAGTTAGAAAAAACCATGATGGAAAAAAGAAGGTAGTTCCAATCAGGGACGTGAACCGGTTTTGAACCGGAAAACCCCTTTTTCTATAAACTAACTGAACCATTAACTGAACCGAAATTTTCTGCAAATGTTTGATCTGAACCGAAAACCGAAACACTTCTAATAAAGGTTTAAAGGTTCGTTTCATCCAATATTCAATAGACAAATACATACCATGTTTGTTTATGATGTGGCAATATCAAATGTTAGGGCAACCCATCTCATTTGACAGACACTTGACACTTATCCTTGCGCGTTGTTGCACTTGGCACATGATCAAATGTGGGCACTACCACAAACAAGCGTGAGCTAAAAGTGACAATGTGTTAGTGTGCCTAATTCCAAATATATGTGGAAGATCGACCTATCTTGGTAGCCGGTTCGAAAACGCCCTATCACAAACAACTTTTCAACAACGTCCTTTTTCAGAATTCGCTTCAAAAACGTCCTATCTCCGCTTCCGATTCAAAAACGCCCTATTTCAGCTTCCGATTTTAAATACATTTTGAAGTGAGATAGGGCGTTCTTCAACCAAATTTTAAGATAGGGTGTTTTTCAATAAAATTATGAAAGAGGCCGTTGTTGGAAAGCTTTTTGAGATAGAGCGTTTTCAAACTGGCTGCTGAGATAGGTCGATCTTCCACTCAGCAGTCAAAATGCGCACCTCATTATTTTTTAATTATTATTTTTTTTTGTCCTTTGTCGATCAAATTCTTTTCAAAAAAAAAAAAATATTGTATTATAATTTTCAATCGGTAGCTTGATTTCGATGAAAATGTCATAACCTCAGCAAAAGTCAAATGGCTAACATGGCTGCTAATGTCATTAAGTGAAACTACCTTCTTTTTATAGCATGGTATCATAGTTTTGCTTTTTATTTCGGTTATTGTCCGTAGCCGAAAAATCTGGTAATTCACATTCATACACATACATATCATCACCTGAAATGCAACCAGTAATTTTTGATGCAAAAAAACAAAACCGACTTTAATTCTCATATAAAAATTTAGGAGTACCGTTAATTTTTGAATGATCCAACAATCGGATCTAAACCAGATTAATATGGGACCACCTCTGAGACACTACCTTTCCGATGCAAAAAGAGTTATCGAAAGCTGTTCTAGATTAGCGTAGGCTTAAAATCTGCTATTTTAGAATTTCGATTGGTAATAGCGAAAATATGGTTCATTATGCTCTAGAAACAATCTGTGTGAAAGATTTTTGGTGAATATCGTCTAAGTCTATCTAAGTTCAAGTGCAAAAAAAAAATGTTTCTTAACTTATTTACTTCGACTCTCTAGAGAAGAATGGTCCATATACCATATATACGGTGACCATCCGTCCTGTATTGTACGGGACAGTTATTTTATACGGGACGTCAAATGTTCTGTATTTCTTTTAATGTCCTGTATTTGTCCCATATTCGGTGTTCGGGATTTCCACGTCTTGACAGCTCCGTAAAATGGCCTATGCCTATGAACCAGTTTTAAATGATGTTGGTAATTTTCTCCATAAACAGTTATTATTTTCTAATCTGAATTACTGTGCTTCGAATTGAGGAACACATAGTGACCAAAATATAAATTAGGACTCAACATCTTAGCCAGGTTTGGCTATTTTGCTTTTGTTTATTTAACGTTTATTATGTTTTATGAAAGTAAAGCCCTTTTCACAACAAAAACCATATAAATCCAAATTTCTGGCTTTTTGCAAAAACTATGAAAATTAACTCTGCAAAGTTTCATTAAAATTACAATCTTGAGAAAAAATTTAATTTGCAGTTTTGTAGCTCATTAAAATTTAGTATAATAAAGTGCAACGTTGCTTCCCTATAAAAAATTTTCTAACATACTTACATTGTATGAAAAAAATGCGTAAAACTTTCAACAAAAAAATTGGCAAAAATTAACGGTAAGTCCTAGCCACTATAAACTTGCACTTTAGTAATAATAGATTGGCTTTTCATCTCAGTGAGGTTACTTTTCGGATCACATGAAAACGGGTTGGTTATCGAGCCGTAGATATCCTCACTGTCAATGTTGGGAAAATATTCGACAATGGTTTTTTCTAAACTTTGGAAGTTAATGCTGGTAATGCGCGTTAACGCTAAGAAAAAACTTTTACAGCCAATTTCATGAAAGCAATTTAAGTGAAACATGATTTTAATATTTCGAATTTTAAATGGAAATTGACAGAAAATAAAAAAATCATTTCCCCTTTAAATTGCTGGTGATACCGGCTGTTATAAATTTTCTTAACGTTAACTTCGAAGTTACATAAGTTTTTTGATTTACTTTAGAAATTCTAAATTATACATGTCATAAATAAAAAATATCTCGACGTGCTAGAAAAAAAACAAAGATGTATTTTATTTTCGCAGGCCTCTGTTGTATTCACAGCGTCTTTCAATATGGATTTTAAATCTAGTGGTGGCATCTTCCTAGTCAGTCCCACTAAGTCGGTACTTTCGTCAAGTTGCAAACTAGAAAATTCACAAGTTTTCAAACTTTTCATAAGTTCGTTCTCGACTGCCTCGCTCTTTCACAGTGTGATTGTGAAGTTCCAAAGAATATTTACGTAGCATATACGCATGCGCGAAGCTGCTGCGGTTGTTACGAGAACGGCCCAGCCGGCAAAAAATCCGGAGATTAATCCGAAAACGGGAAGAAAAGCGGATGAGAGTAGAGGATTAGGTAGAGGATTAGTACCGAAAATGGTTGTGAAAAGGATACGTTTTCGGCTATTTTTCTGATTAAATTTTTCGTTGACAAAACTTACTGGGGAACTACGCTTAAGAGCGAAGTACGATATGTGCATACATACGTACGTACAATGTACATTACGAATTATTTTGCTAGTGATGGCATTTTACATTTAAAGTGACGATATGCAAAAATAACCGTCTGTGCACATACATACATACATATGTATTTGCGGTGCATCTTCTGTGGGACTCACCTTGTCGTTGTCTGCCTCCAATATCAGACCACTCCAACGACAGTAACGACCGCCCAAGCGGCCGAGGCCACAATGGTAAACAACTTTTTGGCGCGCAAGCTTTTATACCGCCCAGCGCCGGCATCTGAAGGATCAACAACCAAAAAAAATTTGCAATCAGCACAAAATGAGCAAAGATAGCAGTGATTTGCCAATCGTACGAGTACGATTTGTCGAGCTGCCGAACGAAGTCGCAGCTCAAAAGCAAAGCGCAACCGAGTTGGTTGAGCGACGAAATGTGCTAGCTGTTGGGGCCATGTAGCTTAATTCTACTCAATAGTGGAGCCAACTCTTAAATGACTCTTAACCGCTCAAGAGCGCGCCAACACTCACAGAAGGCGGCTGAGTGTGTTGCTGGGGGCTGTTGCGGTTTTTTAGTGGAGCTGTGCGCGTTGAAATGGGACAGCCGCCACACAACACACTCATACTCACTAAAAGGGCGCCACAAATAACAACTTTCCGGCAATTAATGAAAGGATTGAAATGTTGGTGTATGGTGTATGTATGCACATACATACATACATACATATGTACAACACATTAAATGCTGATGGTTACAGACTGGGCTTCCGCTGCGCCCGACTGCATGCAATGCAATATTTGGAGGATGCTGGGTGGAGTGAGAAGTGCAGAAAATCAGCTAATCAAAGCGCTGTATGGCGGCAGTTAAAATAACAATCGACAACAATTGCAGTGCTTTTTAGAAGGGACCCCATACATACACTTGAGAAGAGTCGAATTTGATTTGGATTGTGGAGCAGTGCGCGCGCAGTTAATATGAAACTTGAATGTGCGACGACACGCTTCTTAAAAAGCTTTAATGGCAAAACGACGAAAAACGAAAATCACAGTCATAGAAGCAACAATTCTCAACGTTAACAACAATAATAATACAGTGAAGCAAAGGGAAGTCGAGACCTGCTGAAAGACACGTACATGCAAACATATGTACGTATCCATAAAAAAATTATATATGCATGTACATGGCATTCCTGTCAAGCGTTCTATAGTACATATAGCAAAGTCGTTAAATGAGCGGCAATCGTCTAACAAAGCCTATCTTCCAGCGACGTGGCACAACAGCAGGGTGGAAGGGGGCCGAGTAAAATGAAAAATACTGCAACGGCGATGGAGATGCCGACGAAGTGCAAACCGACTCTAGGCAAATGATGTTGACATCCATGGCAGTCAGCAGATACATACATGCTCCTGTGCTCCATGATACATTCCTGCTCTTATGTACATATGTATGAATGTATGCTCCTTGGTATATGAGAGTGGGTTGCAGAACGGTTGAACGTTACCGAAGACACGAGAAACTAGCAGGCTGAAGAAGAATAAAAAAAGCATTTTATAGGAATATATAACAGGGAGAATTATGTATGAATACTTACCTACAAACAAGTGTAAATTTGTACATACGTACATATATAGCTACAGAGATCTCGTAGCTCAATCGTGGCTACAAAGGAAGATCAGCAATGGAGTAATTAGCTGAGAAAGAATGCTGGTTGTTTGCAAAAGACGTTGTTTGTTCGATAGCATCTTGAGATGTTGGTGTGTCTACGTGGAAAGCTCCAGCATTTATGAAAATAAATACAATGGAAATACATCGTTTATTCTACAAATGATGCTCCAGTTACTTTGATAGTCAGAAGCATGACTGCAGGATACAATTTATAAATATGTAATTCGAAATCGCAATTTTTACGATTGAGTATACACTGAGTTATAGCGTACTTCTGGGAAGTGTAGGTGACCGTTCTTTTGGAACAATAACAATCCGCTTCACTTGAATAGGTACACATTTTTACCTCAAAATCTGAGCTTATATCTGGACTAGTGGGCATCGGAAAAGCTTTGTTTTACTCTCGTTTTGAATAATGATCAATTTGGAAGAATAGTGGTGAAAATGAAGAGAGCATCTTGATTACTTTGGATGCTATTCCATTGTTTATCTAACTACATGCAAATTATATTCATTATATTAATTCAATTGATTACGCCTGACATCCTAATGTGTATAGAAAAGTTATTAAAATTGCACTTAAATACTTTATTTTTAATTTAAAGCACATTTAGAACTATAAAGGAGCAAGAACGTGCGAAGCTGGCGCATTTTCAACTGCAAACATTCAGGGATTCACGAATCCAGGTTTTTGCAGACGATATGTCACTTTTAACAAACACGTTTTTTATTAAAAATTAGGAAAGTAACAATGAAACTAGTCCTCTCTACATACTATACATAAGTATGTAGTACATACTATAAGCATGGATATGTATGTATGTATTTACAGTTGACGCCTAATAAAATGAACTATGAGTGGCAGCTACTGTCGAAGTTCGACAGTTTTTCTGTTTTTTGATAACCCTGGGGATGTTCTTAAACACAGCACGTCGAAGTTATAACTAAGGCACAAAATTACTCAAAAAAATCTCCTGATTTGGAACTAAAATGTATATACATACATATGTATCTAAAAATTTGCATATATATATTTTTTTAATATTTTATTAGCGTTACAGTTAAGGGGCCAGGATAAAATACAGGAATGGTTTAAGAAACTCTAGAAGTTCAATTACATGTGGCACTTTCATATTACACGTCAAACTCAAATGGAATTGGACAAAATTTAGACCAAGATTTAATGCAATTTTCAATTAGGCGGACATAATTTTCGAAGAATTTAAAAAAACTTAATGAATTTAGATAAATCGATACATTTCAGTTAGTCGATAAATTTCAACAATTCGATACGCATTGATGTCTCACTGAATTTCAAAAACATTAAATTTCGATTACTCGAAAAAATTTGATTACTATACAAATACAGATAACTATCGATAAATTTAGATAACTGCGTTTCCAGAACTGTATAAATTTCGATAAATCAAAATTTTACATATCTCTATATATAGATAAGCTCGGTTTTGACAGCTCCATAAATTTCCACGTCTATAGACAAAATTCGATGACTATATACACTCTGGTAGCTCTGGTAGTGATAACTCGATAAACACATGTAATTCTAGAAATTTTTTAACCCCATATACTTTGGAAATACCAATAACCCACAAATTTCTATTACTACCAACAAATTTCGATAACTCTGAAACGAGCCAGAGAGGACTCAATACATCATGACAACTGAATAAACTTCGATAACTCTATAAAGTTTGATCACTTTATAAAGATTGATCATTCAATAAATATCATATAAAAGTATGCTCACATATAAATATCATCTCAATCGAATCTCGTTTTTTAATCACCCTGTTTACACAGTTAAATCTCAGATTATTAGCTGTCAAATTTGTTGTGCTTGTTATTCATACATCTCAAGGAAAATTTATGTCTCTTCTCTGTGCCTCCGTGATCACTTTCTTCTGTTATATTAAGAAATTTAAATATATCTAAACCTAATATTTTATTAAAAAATACCTTTACTTGCTAGCGTCCATTTTTGTTTACTTTTACATTTGGAATTTCCTTCCTTCCTCGCAGAAATGGTCGAAAGTTGTAGAAAAATAGGCAGAAGTTATAGATATTACGGAGATCACCACATCTCCTCATCAGACTTCTTCCACTGGGATTCGATCCAACGACCCCAGACGCCATAGCATAGTCGCTATTGTTTTTTTATCGCAAAAATATTTTTCATTAAAAACGGCCTCAAGCTCAATAAAATTGTTGAATATAGTTGTTATAAACCATAAATATAATACCAGATTAAGGAGGGACGAATTTTGTATGGCTAATCTCTTTTTCTAATTACAGATAAGGGAG
>NW_016179886.1:0-7038 GCF_001687245.7 Rhagoletis zephyria | reverse complement strand
AGCGGGCCCTTTCATGGGAGAAATTACGGGTTTGCGTGGTTATAATCAGGCGGATTTTCGCGCAGCAGAGATCATCATGTGATAGCGGGGATGATGCGCGGTCATGAGCTCCTGGCGCTTTGTCCTTTAGTCGTCTGATGAACTTGAAGACGTAGGCCATCACTCTCAAGGCTCGAGAGAAAGAGGAAAACCTGTCCAGAACGTCGGGATCTCCTTCGGTGGTGAGTAGTGCCTCCACTCTTCGCACTTCCGGCGGGTTGACATTTCGAACTGGGGGTTTTGGCCATTCTTCGGGGGGCTTGGATAGCCAATCAGGACCGTTCCACCATAACGAAGACGCTGCTAGGTCTAGTGGCTTGCAACCCCTTGTGCCCATATCTGCGGGGTTGTCGCTGCTGCGTACATGTCGCCAGGTGGCGTTTCCGACGAGTTCCAAGATCTCCGCGGTTCGATTCGAGACGAACGTCTTCCAAGAGTGAGGTGGTTTTTCCAGCCAGGCCAATACTATTTCAGAGTCCGACCATAGTACCAGTTTTCTTTGAGAGAGGTCGNTAGTGCCTCCAATTTTCGCACTTCCGGCGGGTTGACATTTCGAACTGGGTGTTTTGGCCATTCTTCGGGGGTCTTGGATAGCCAATCAGGACCGTTCCACCATAACGAAGACGCTGCTAGGTCTAGTGGCTTGCAACCCCTTGTGCCCATATCTGCGGGGTTGTCGCTGCTGCGTACATGCCGCCAGGTGGCGTTTCCGATGAGTTCCAAGATCCCCGCGGTTCGATTCGAGACGAACGTTTTCCAAGAGTGGGGTGGTTTTCCCAGCCATGCCAATACAATTTCAGAGTCAGACCATAGTACCAGTTTTCTTTGAGAGAGGTCGAGATGGGACTGGACCGCTGCGACTAGTTTGGCTAAGAGAAGAGCACCGCAGAGCTCGAGCCGGGGTTAACTAGTTGTCCGAAGGGGTGCTACCTTGCCTTTGGAAACCAGAAGATGGGAAGAGGTACTGGAACCATGAGTAGTTCGNTTGGCTAAGAGAAGAGCACCGCAGAGCTCAAGCCGGGGTAAACTAGTTGACCGAAGGGGTGTACCTTGCCTTTGGAAACCAGAAGAGGGGAAGAGGTACTGGAACCATGACTAGTTCGAACATATACGTTGGCACAATATGCCTTTTCTGAGGCGTCACAGAATCCATGGAGTTCAACATACTGGTCAGGAATAAAATTTACCCATCGTGGAATTTGAATGGTCGAGATTGTATGGAGATTGGTTGCGAACTGAGACCATTTAACAAGACGGAGGGGTTTGACTTTCTCGTCCCAGTCAGTTCCGTCGATCCAGAGCTCTTGTAAGAGAATCTTGCCTGGTCAAAAAGTTTCGCGACAGAGGAGAGAATCTGTCGTTTAGTGCTTAAAGATGAGGCTGGGATGGAGTCGATCGTATAGGAAAACGTGTCTGTGAGCGCATTCCATTGGATCCCTTGAGTCTTTGTGGTACTTGCTTTATCGAACTCGAGAAAATTAGTATCGAGCAAGTCCTCTTTCCTCATATTTTTGAGAATGTCTGGGTGGTTCGCTGTTATTTTCTTCAAGGGAAAGCCTGCCGAGTTTAGAGCCTGGATGACTTGGGTGAGAGATTGAGTGGCGATTGTCAGATCGTGGCTGCCAGAGAGTATGTCATCCACATACGTTTCTTTATTCAGAATGGGGGCGGCCATTGGGTATTTGGTTTTTTCATCGTGTGCTACTTGGTGAAGTATGCGAATGGCGAGGTAGGGCGCACAGTTTACACCGAATGTGACCGTTTTTAATTTATAATCTTGAATGGGACTGGTTGTGGGTGAACGAAAGATTATTCTTTGAAAGTCCTGGTCTTCGGGATGTAGCAGTATTTGTCGGGCTTAATGACCGCATGGTGGGGGAGGTAGAACGACATGTACTTGCCTGAGAGGAATTTTTCTTGGAAAACCGTTTTTTCCATGTGGTTTAGGGTGAGGTATTCTTCCAGAACATTATCATATGAGGCCTTTAAATCGCCCTTTTTGAGGAGGTTTCTCTCCATTCTGAGAAATTGCTGAAGCGCTGAGGAGCGAGAGTAACCTAAAGAGATTTCTTTGAGGAAGCTTGGCTTGAACGGAAGCCTGACCACATAACGACCATCAGAGTTGCGAGAAGTGGTGGATTTATAGAAATCTTCGCAAAAGTCGTCTTCAGGGGTGGTATGCTTGAGGTGTGGAGCTTCTTCTAGTTCCCAAAACCGACCCAATTGTGAGTTGAGGTGCTCATTAGAAATTTCCTCTATTTGTGTAGAGTATGAAGCTATGTTTTCGTAAATCTGACCACTAAGTATCCAACCAAATATTGTGTTTTGAGCTAGCAGAGTTGGTGAGATTTTTTCAATGCCCTCCTCGATTATTTGAGGGATGATATCACTGCCTAACACGAGGTCAATCTGGGCTGGGGAGTGGCAGTTTGGATCTGCCAGTTTCAGATGAGACCATTTTTCTTTGTGGTCATGATTTAGTGGGAACTTGGGAAGCATTTTTGTCAGCTGTGGTAACACGATAGCTTGAGCATTTATTTGAGTTTGGAGATCGGCGGAAACCAAGACTAAAGAGCATAATTTGTTCGAAGTTTGAACAACTCTTCCACCCTTGCCCGAGATTTCAAATTTTGAGGATTTGCAGGGCAGCCCTAGCTTATTCTGAGCTTTGGTGGAGATAAAGCTTCGTTCTGACGCCTGGTCTGTGAGAGCTCTGAGTTTAAATATTTCTCCTCGGTATGATACCGGTACCATAGCTGTAGGGAGGAGTATTCTGCTCTCATTCTCTGAGTGGAATGATTGCACCTGCGTACCTGAGGCTTCTTGTTCGTCAGCGTCTGTTTGAGTTGAAGTTTGGGCATTTAAGTTTGTGGAGGTTGTGGTTGCCACTTGTGAGTTGGTTTTTTGCACTCTTGGGGGTTGCCTTTTAGGCATGGAGTTTGTGGCTTCATGGAGCACTGAGTTGTGCCGTTCATTACAATGGCTACAAGTTTGGGTGCTAGGGCAATCTTTCAACGAGTGTGACTGAGATAGACAATTGAAGCACATATTATTTTCTCTTACGAACTTCTTGCGATCAGGGATTGACAACTTTCGGAATTTGAAGCAGTTCCACAGCGAATGAGAGGAGTTCTTATACATCGAACACTTGTGCATTATTTGCTGCTCTGTCACGTGAGATTGTATTTGTGACATTGCTCTGTTTTGAAAGTTTTGAGAGTGAGGGGGATTAAAAGGTGATTTGTTATGCGAGAAAGGGGGCTTTGAGGAGCTATTGGGCTGAACAGGAGGTCTCGCCTTCGGCAGGCGCCATTGATCAACTCTTTCGGCTACTTCATAACGAGTAGTGAGGAACTGGGCCATTTGGGACCAGCTGGGAAGGTCTTTCCTCGAGCTGAGGGATTGTTCCCACAGGGATACTGTTGTTTCGGGAAGCTTAGAGGTTAATATATAGATGAGGATGGGGTCCCAATTTTCGGTTGAGACTTGCTGAGTTGCGAGAATTTGAAGGCAGTTGTTTACTGAAGACTGCAGCCTTTGTATGTCTTCGCTGCTTTCGGTGGGAATGGGTTTGAGGTTCATTAAGATTCGTATTTGGTTGTCTACCAGAATACGCTTATTCTCATATCAGGAGATTAAAGCTTTCATCACAGAGAGAGAATTGCTTTACTATTTGATTGGCTTTACCTTGAGTTTTGTACCTGAGATGGTTCAACTTTTGGCCTTGGGTGAGTTCAGGGTGATTTATATATACCGCTGTGAACATATCCCGGAAAGAGGGCCATTGTTCATAACTTCCGTAAAATACTTCGGTGTCACAAGGAGGGACGGTTAAGCCGAACTGGCGTTTGGGTTGTGATGTAGAGGGAGTAGGCATGGGATTGCTCACTTGCTTATAAAGATGGAGCTGGTCAGCGATTTGAGCTTTAGTGTCTTCATATTGATCGAGACAAGACCGATATTTGCGAAAAGTACTTGCTTTGAAATCCTCGGGAAGGTCTTGCTCGTCTGTCTCTACAACTACATCGTAAGAGTTTTGAACTCGATTCCAAAAATTGTCTAAACTCGTATCTTTTATTTTCAGGCTTGATTCTGAGTTATTTTCGAGAGGTAGAGATTTGAATCTTGAACAGTAATCAATGAAATTATCAGTCTCTGCAATAAACTTAATGGAAGCTACCTGTCTCTGCTTTTTCGCATTTTTTCGGGTCGAGCGTTGAGTCTCGGTTGAGACGGTTTTCTCATCATCACTCATTGTTGGAATTTGGCCGAGAAAATTTATAATTTAGTCTGAAAGGACTAGAGTTGAGAGACTGAGAGAAAGATATGCCTGAGGGAGGTTTAAAGAACCCGAGAATACTACAGGAATGTAATAAAATTTTTTTTTTTTTTTTAAGTAAATGCAATTCCTCTTAAAGGAATGCCAGAGAAGTTAATGCAATTCCTTTTTAATGCCAGAGAAGTAAATATACAGTGATATAATATGAGTAAATAAATAATTAAATGTTTGAGTTTTGCGATTATGTCAGCGCTCGATTGCGAATTAGAGAAAAATTGAGATTTAATTTATTTACTAATTTATTTATTTAACTGTTTTTTAGACTATAGTAATTTCGAGAATTAAAGTGTACGAGATTTTATTTATTTTATGTAATTGCAAGTTATTTTTTTCACGCGAATGTAACCGCAATATTATTTATATATAAGCGGACAACACAGTAGAAGATCGAGAATGCGCTTTAATTACTTTTGGTGAAATGCAAATTTAATTCACGGGACTGTAACCAATGGTATTTGTATTTAAGCTGTCAACTTTTATTTATTAACTTTATCGCACTGCAAACCGACCACTGTATCGCACTTTTTATATGTAGATATGTATGGGATTGTGTGTATATAAGTATGAATATGTTTTTTTTTTTTTTTTTTTTTTTTNATTGCAAACCTTGGACAGACGAAAAAGCAGTGTTCAGCGTCTTCAATAATATCCTTTGCACAGAAGGTGCAGAAGGGATCGTCTTCGTGCTTAAATCGGTATAAATATGATTTAAAGCATGCCCTGTCAATATTTGGGTCAAATGGAAGTCCACTTCCCCATGTTCCCTACTTACCCATCTTGATATCGAGAGTATAGGGCGGTGCGTCCAACGACCGCTGGCTGCGCGGTCCCACCTCGTTTGCCATTACTGCAAGCACCTCTGTGTCACCTCTTCGCGTCTCGTTCGGTTTATAGGCCTGGGGCCTGTCACTTCCACTAGAATGTCAATGGGGCAGAGTCCTGCCACCACTAGTGCTGCTTCTTCGGACGTAGTTCGGAATGCACTGGATACTTTGATAGCGCAAAATCTGTGCTAAGACCTTGCTTCTCGTACATATGACGTCTTGCTGAACGCTTCATACCAGATTTGTGCACCATAGAGCAGCACACTGCGCACGACGCTTGCGTATAGCTGCCTACGCTGTTGTTTCGGGCCTCCTACGTTCAGCATAACCCTTGTTAGTGCCCCTGCCACCTTTTCGGCTTTCTCGACAGCAAAATCAATGTGCGTCTTGAAGGTAAGCCTCGCATCAAACATTATGCCTAGGTATTTTAGGGCCGCCTTTGACGTAATTTCTTGTTGACCAACCTTTATAGTCCCCACTTCTCTGACTTTTCTACTGCTTACTAGAACTGTCTCGGTTTTTTGGTGCGCAAGTTCCAGTTCTGTTTCGGCCAGCCATGCTTGGATCTGGACGATTGAACTATTTGCT
Source organism: Rhagoletis zephyria (assembly GCF_001687245.7). Taxonomy (NCBI): domain Eukaryota; kingdom Metazoa; phylum Arthropoda; class Insecta; order Diptera; family Tephritidae; genus Rhagoletis; species Rhagoletis zephyria. Next base: position 1,248 of record NW_016179886.1, on the reverse strand, counting down.
GCAATAATTATTTCTTCTAGATGCTTCGCTACCACCACTAGCGCTTTTTCGCAGCAAATCCGACAATTTTCACTCGTTCTGGCAAGGATAGTCGGAGTACACCATCGTGCATGATATTCCAAAGTATTGGACCCAGAACCGAACCCTGTGGTACTCCAGCCGGGACTTTATGTTCTTTGACACCGTTCTCCGTATTGTACAGTAGCACTCTATTTGCTAGGTAGTTGTCTACAATCTTGCGAAGGTATGCGGGTACCTCGAATCTGCGTAGAGCAGCGTTTAAGTGTTTCCAACTTGCTGTGTTGAACGCATTTTTTACATCGAGGGTGACAAGCAAGCAGTACTCCTTTGCTCCTCCCTTCCACCTTTCGCCACTGATTGCATATTCCGCCAACTGCTTTACTAAACTGGCTGCATCTACTGTTGACCGTCCCTTTCTGAAGCCGAACTGTATTTCTGAGAGGCCTCCCTTTTCCTCGATTGCTTCTAGCAGTCTATCGCTGATTATGCGTTCGAACAACTTGCCCGTCGTATCCAACATGCATATAGGATGATATGCTAAGGGATCTTCTGGTTGCTTCCCAGTTTTCGGCAATAGAACTAGCCGCTGGCGCTTCCATGCATCAGGAAATACTCCTTCTTTAAAGCATTCGTTAAAACTATCGACGAACACTTTAGGGTTCGCAGCTACAGCAAGCTTGAGGACACGATTTGGAATTGAATCCGGCCCCGGTGATTTTTTATCTTTAAATCGCTTGGCCGCAAGAAGTACTTCTTCCGAGCTCACCATGGGAAACTCAAACATCGTAGCAGGAAAGATTTCTCTCGCAAAACTTGGTTGCATTGTGTATAACGCCTTTATTATCGTCTCCAGCTTATTTGGGCATAATACCTGTGGTCGAACCGACGCCTTCAGCCTTTTCGTCACAACTTTATATGCTAAGCCCCAGGGGTCATTTTGGACGCTTTCACACAAGCTAGTAAAGCACTTTCCCTTGCTGAGCTTAATGGCTTGTTTAAGCTCCTTGCGTTTAGCTCTGAATATAGCATGTTCGCCGGTAAAGCTTTCAGACCTTNCCTTGCTGAGCTTAATGGCTTGTTTAAGCTCCTTGCGTTTAGCTCTGAATATAGCATGTTCGCCGGTAAAGCTTTCAGACCTTCTGGCACGCTGGTAGTTTCTTCTCGGTCTGTTGCATTGTAGTCGCAAGTCCGCTATTTGCTCATTCCACCAATAAACTGGTGCACGTC
>NW_016179885.1:0-7038 GCF_001687245.7 Rhagoletis zephyria | reverse complement strand
TGCTCAAATCATCTATGCCACCTTAAAACAGAGGCATAAATAAAAATGTTATGAAGAAATCTCCATTTTAACTATTTTGAATAATAGACAGGGAGTGAATTAATTTTTGTTTCTTTCATATTGAGACCGACCCGGTTTAAAGTACCCGTTCACTGGCAATCAAAAGTGAGTGCATGGTGTTTGTTGTTTAATATTTGCATTTTTTTGGGTTAAAATTTTTTTGTTATTTTTTTTTATAAAAATATGGTTCATGCTTTAATCAAAACCACATAAGTCAAACTTTCAAATTTTATACAGAGCGGGATTTTCTCAAGTTTCAACAAATTTTCATCTAAATTTTGAGCTTTTTAGTCTGAATTTTTAGAACAATTTTAAGTACGCGGTATATGGTGTTTTTTGCTATATATTTGCAATATTTTTCATGTTTAAATTTTTTTGTTATTTTTTTATAAAAATATGGTTCATGCTTTAATCGAAACCATAGCCAATAAGCCAAACTTTATAGAGAGTTTAAAAAAATTCAACAAATACATTTTGATTTTTTTAATCTCGGTTCATCGGTTATGTAACTCTAGTAAAATAAGTGCAAATTTGAAGCGGCTAAAAAATCGCGTAGATTTTTAATTATTATTTTTTTTTAATGGCGGCTTTTGTCAATCTTTGCCATATAAAAGTGAATTTTTTATGGAATAAAATGCGCAAGACCGTTTGTAAACGAGATTAAAAAAATCAACGCTAGTTTCCATAAATTGCACTGATTATATAAATAGCATCGCAAAAGCCATCGGAAAAAAATCATTTTTCTAATAAGCGGCATACACGGTGCGTCTGACTCGTGAGTCGGTTTGAATGTGTTTGTGAAAATAAATATGTGTTAGTTACACCAACAGGACTCCCGGCATAACTCTGAATGATTCAACTGTGTATAGTGGAAGGCGAGTCAATACGTACACAAATGACTCGCGAGTCAGTCAGGTGTATGCCACCTATACAAATTATTATTGATGAACCTATTTTTTATAAGAAAATAACAAACAATTTTTAACTTGAAAAACGTTGCAAATATTTAACAAAAAACACCAGGCACTTACTTTTGATCGCCAGTGTACATTTGTTGGGTATTCTGTGCTCATCATTACATCAGACACTACGTCTAACATCAAAAGCATTTGAACTGATCCATACTAGTAAAAATACAAACTCCACCACTGATTCACAGCAGGCTTTGTTGTTCTTAGTTTTATTACTGATTGTCTTGCTTAGGTCGATTGACTTTCTTTGTTCATTTTGTACTTTCCGCCTTCAACAAAAATTGGCGTCCAATGCCAGTTGCAATGCCAGTGCAACGCGATCAAATTGTTTCAGTTCGCTATTATTTCATTTTCCGACTTGCCATTCATATCACTTCATTTTGTTGCATTTGTTTGTTTGCGGTTATTTATTTTGTTCTTTTGCAGCGATTTCCTTCCGCTTTATTTGATTTTCCTGTTCATTGTTTTTTGCATTTTTTTGTTTGTCTGCAACACAATAANGTTGATGCAACTTCGCCAATCACATAATGTTCTGTAATTTTGTTAAAACATTACTGCCGCATATACCTATATATAGTAAGTATGCAAGTAAATATATATAGTTATTTAATGTTCTATCTAATTTGCCTTTAACGATCTGGTTAAATTCTGTGCCAACAAAATTTACAAAGGTGTTTGCCATATTATTCGCTAATAAGTAGTTCAGATAATTAGAAACAAAAGCACGGAACAATAGTTCACTGTTTACTATTGTAAACCTACTTTTATTTACGAAGGCTGATTGAAAAGTCAGTGACATTTTGAATGTCCCGCGCAGTTACTTTAAATGCAATACTACTCCTGTCAACTGGCATCGGTTAATAGAAAATTTTGGCCAAGCTAAATGGAAAATACGTGAATTTCGTGTGCTGATTAAGCATTATTTTTTTGCGTAAAAGATACATTACCGAAACCAAGGAGTGGTTAAGTTGCAGATTAAAAAACTGAAATCAGTTTTAAAAAATTGTGAATTTCTTCTTTAAATCCGTAATTTCTTGGGCATTCTTGGGGTCGCTGGACAAGAATACGCTAGCAGTTTTTAAATTCAAGATGGCCACCCCTACAGACAATTTTGTGGAAATCGGTAAAAAATTATTAAAATACTGTCCGCCATTTTATTTTTTTGGCCATTTTTTGCGAAATACTTGCCTTTTTTATATTATAGTGATTTCGTTTCTACGGCAAAAGCATACCTTTTTACAAGGTTGAGTATAACATCAAACACATTTTGCACCGAGTAAGGGCAACATTTTTTGTAAGAAACAAAATCACAATTAGACAATTAATTTTTTACAAAAGACCAGACGGCAGTATAAAATACACTCCATGACAAATATTTTCATGTGCTCAAAACATTTTCAAAACAACAAAAATGGTTAGGTGGGGTTCCTGGTTTGAAAAAGAATTCCCCATATTTTTTCTTTTTTGAATCCGGCCCAAATCAGGGATAATTCAACATGTTCACGCCATTATTGCATTTGCAACTCTAAATACAAATGTGATAGGGAAAGAACCGGTTTCATGAAAGTGATTCGAAATTCGGGTACATCAGCGTAACAATTCGTTAAAACTGTTTCAGCTTTACGCACCGATAAGCCAGCTTCACATAAAATAAATCAATGATCTGTTGATTCTCCTTTCATGTGGCACTTTTCCAACGTCCCCCGAGTGTAGTTGACCACATTTCTTACTTCACCATACCGCTTAACATAAGTAGTTAGGTAGTTACGAACACTTTCGACATCCTCATGTATTTTTCTGCATAAACGAGGGATATTTTTCTTCCTTTAGGGTGAAAATGGACTACCGTGTCTTCAAATTACTTCTCATTTATAGCACTAATTTCATAACAACGTCGTCCGCTCTAGAAAATTTTCACGAAACGAGTGAAGTTGTTAGAATACGCGTGTTGTTAAAATGATTTATCTACCTAGATGTTGTCAAAAATATTTTAGTAAGGGTACCCTAAGCCGAACACGCTTCCATAAGACAGACTGTACTCAACAAAGCTGGAAGACATTTAAGTCCTGCTCCACTATATAAATCACTGTGAACTGAAGCACATCTAACCTAAGCAATAACTAAATGGCTGTCAACTCCTCCATAACCGTAACATTTGCCCAATATTTAAAAGAAAAAACGTCCAACAATATCGCCAAATCTGAAATTGAAAAAAGTTATGGCCCAAGAAAAATTATTTTTGTACTACAANCGAACACCTTCGACTTCTTCATGTATTTTTCTGCATAAACGCGGGACATTTTTCTTCCTTTAGGGTGAAAACGGAGTACCGTGTCTTCAAATTACTTCTCATTTATAGCACCAATTTCATAACAACGTCGTCCACTCTAGAAAATTTTCACGCAACGAGTGAAGTTGTTAGAATACGCGTGTTTTTAAAATGATTTATCTACCTAGATGTTGTCAAAAATATTTTAATAACGGTGTCCTAAGCCGAACACGCTTCCATAAGACAGACTGTACTCAACAAAGCTGGAAGACATTTAAGTCCTGTTCCACTATATAAACACTAATTTTAGAGATCAGTGATAAATCACTGTGAATTGAAGCACATCTCACCAAAGTAATAACTAAATGGCTGTCAACTCCTCCATAACCGTAACATTTGCCCAATATTTAAAAGAAAAAACGTCCAACAATATCGCCAAATCTGAAATTGAAAAAAGTTATGGCCCAAGAAAAATTATTTTTGTACTACAATTCATACATGCGGAGTTGTGATTCGCAGCCATTATGCATTTTGGAAATTAAAAACAAAAACTATTTTAGTGATTTTCAATTCTGCTTTAAAAATTTACGATCAAATAAAGCTTTTACTCTGGGAGTTGAAGCCAAATAATAAAGATAATATAATAATATAAAGCTATAGAAAATTTTAGAAGTTTATAATGCGGGATAAGTTTTGATCGTGACTTAGCTTTGAATTGAGTACGCTACTATGAATAAAAAAAAAAAAATTTCAAATAAAATAAAGTTAAAAATACCAAAATCTTAAAACAAATTTTTCATTACAAAATATTAGCTGAGAAAAAGATATCCAACTACATATGTTTANCATGCGGAGTTGTGATTCGCAGCCATTATGCATTTTGCAAATTAAAGACAAAAACTATTTTAGTGATTTTCAATTCTGCTTTAAAAATTTACGATCAAATAAAGCTTTTACTCTGGGAGTTGAAGCAAAATAATAAAGATAATATAATAATATAAAGCTATAGAAAATTTTAGAAGTTTATAATGCGGGATAAGTTTTGATAAAATAAAGTTAAAAATACCAAAATCTCAAAACAAATTTTTCATTACAAAATATTAGCTCAGAAAAAGATATCCAACTATGCTTAACTGGGTACAATACATATGTATGTGGTAAATGATTGCTCAGACTATAGTAAGTAAGAACAAATGAAAAGAGCTGGGGAAAATTATAGATTTCTTTTTTAAGTCTATATAAGAGTTTGTGGTATTGGTATCTCTATATTTTACTTGAATTCGTTTTGTTGCACCATAAACTTTAAATGTGAACTTTGTTGAAGCAACAATAGCGCAGCATATCAATCCCCGGGAAGTGAAGAGTAGGGACTTAACTCTCAAGCACGCAGTAGTAAAGCCTTTGCCCTAATGCGTGACCACTTTGCGTATGATCGTAGGTATGTATGTACATGTGCATACCTTTTTTGATGTATGCGTGCACGAAGGTGGTGTCAATGATAAATCACTTTTAATTTATATGAGAAGCGACCGAAGACTTACGACTGGGAAAACGCTAACCAACGGAAATTGAGATGATGCCGGCAAATGAAGCAAAAAGGTGAAAAGGGGAAAATATGTGGGTAAGGCATCGAATGTATGCTGCGTACGCATGTATGTATGTGTTTGTGCGGCCAAAAAAAGTTCCATATTTCATGTTTTAGATAGTACAGAGTTATTTCAGTAGTATGTACATACATATCTACATTAGGATGCCTCATACTGCATAAAAAAAAAAAATATATAGAAAATATGCTCCTTTTTTCCCAATGAAATTCTCAAACTTGTCGGGTCTTATAAATCCCATACATACATACGCATATATGTACATAAAAAATATTTGCAATAGGTAAAATTTAAAGCCATTCGATGACATTTAAAAACATAGGTTTTATAGAAAAAAATTTATATCGCAAAACATTTTCTTCCCAAAATGGCCCGAAAGCCTACAAAATGAGATCATTCAGGCGCCAAAAACTGGCCTGTTAAAAAAATACATAACAATGTCCAGATGAGGATGAGATATTGAGTTAAAATATTTTTATTGAGACCTTGAACACGAAAGCGGGCCTGAGTTATGAAAATTTTTATTGAAACTGCATAGAAGATGCAAATTTGTTAGGTTAATATAATATATATAATAGCTCTTTAGAGGGTAGAGAGAGAATTTCCTCATATAGAGGACGCATCATCCCCTCTTATCTTTANATATAGAAAATATGCTCCTTTTTTCCCAATGAAATTCTCAAACTTGTCGGGTCTTATAAATCCCATACATACATACGCATATATGTACATAAAAAATATTTGCAATAGGTTAAATTTAAAGCCATTCGATGACATTTAAAAACATACGTTTTATAGAAAAAAATTTATATCGCAAAACATTTTCTTCCCAAAATGGCCCGAAAGCCTGCAATAGGTTAAATTTAAAGCCATTCGATGACATTTAAAAACATACGTTTTATAGAAAAAATTTATATCGCAAAACATTTTCTTCCCAAAATGGCCCGAAAGCCTACAAAGTGAGATCATGCAGGCGCCAAAAACCGGCCGATAAAAAAATACATNATGAGATCATTCAGGCGCCAAAAACTGGCCTGTTAAAAAAATACATAACAATGTCCAGATGAGGATGAGATATTGAGTTAAAATATTTTTATTGAGACCTTGAACACGAAAGCGGGCCTGAGTTATGAAAATTTTTATTGAAACTGCATAGAAGATGCAAATTTGTTAGGTTAATATAATATATATAATAGCTCTTTAGAGGGTAGAGAGAGAATTTCCTCATATAGAGGACGCATCATCCCCTCTTATCTTTAGCAAATAATTTTACATTAGACTAGAATGTGTAAAGATGTATCTATGGTCGAGTCAGGAAACCAGCAGAGATCTTTGGACTAAATGACGTGAAAGAAAGCCAATTCATAAAAGTGGGAACCTCTTTAAATCATAGCTCCCCAGTAAAAATTTTTCCTGACGTGGCCCTGTTAAACAGTGCCATTGCTGTTCTCTCATTGCTCGTTTTTCCATTGTAAGACTTCCTCTGATAGTATTTAGGCCTATTGCCATGTGGGACTCAAGCCCAATTGGTATTATGGCCGCCCTAGTGTGTGGATTCTGCGAATTGCAACCAAGTTAAGTCTTTCGATGCACTCGAAGACAAGCGATGAGGTTACTTAGAAAAACGACGCGCCACCCGGCTGGCATTGAAGAGGACGAGGGTCTCTTTGTGGTAGTTCATACTCAGCCTTATCCCCGCACACAGGCTGATGGCGTATATTTCTGCCTGAAATATGCTTGGCCGCAGATTCCAGTCCCTATGCCTTTGGGAGTTTCTGGAGACGTTGTTCTGGAATGGATGCCCTCCACGTCATTTGCCTTACCGTGGAATCTCGTCTCTGGGCCGCAGGTACGCATGCCAGATGTTGAAACTTTGTGACCAACTGTAGCTAGGCTTGAGACCCAAACCACTGCTCCAAATGTTATCAGAGGTTGTGCTGTTATGATGCAGTGCATCCATATAAGAATTCACGGGCTGCATCCCCGAGATTTTTCAAAGAAGTTTGGTATATAAGCTTAGCTCCGGATACTTGACTTCGCTAGTAACACTCACCGTGACCCACCCAAGGTTATATTTCTCGGGCCTGGAAGGACTCTTCTCTTGGTAAAACGAATGATTTACGTTTTGATTGGG
>NW_016179884.1:6873-7038 GCF_001687245.7 Rhagoletis zephyria | reverse complement strand
CAGGGCTTAAGCTAGCATATGAATTTCCTGCACTACACTATAACTTTCTCCTCAAAAATTATCAATTAGAAATATACCATTGTTAAGGCCTGTATGCAGCTCTCAAGAAAAGCAAAAACTCCATATAAAATGACGTACAAGAAATGGCTAAGAAATTTTCTTGAG
>NW_016179884.1:0-6780 GCF_001687245.7 Rhagoletis zephyria | reverse complement strand
CTACGCTTTCTACTACGGCTTTCTAAAGTTTTTTGTGAAAAAAGAGCACAAGGCAACCCAGGTTTGCAACAGAAATATATACCCGTTCCATTATTTCTTGAGGAAAAGGAAAGAGTGAGGCAACACACACACGAAATAATGGTAATTTTTTCTTGACCGTTTTCTTGAGAGCTGCATACAGGGCATTACTCTGCAAAAATTATGTTGGCCAGTGTTATAATGCAGATAGCTTTTATTAATTAGTTAATTTGGATGAAATAAATTATAACATAACTGTTTTTATCTCAATCGNGAAAGAATGAAGCAACACACACACGAAATAATGGTAATTTTTTCTTGACCGTTTTCTTGAGAGCTGCATACAGGGCATTACTCTGCAAAAATTATGTTGGCCAGTGTTATAATGCAGATAGCTTTTATTAATTAGTTAATTTGGATGAAATAAATTATAACATAACTGTTTTTATCTCAATCGCTTTCTCTTTGTACAAAATAAATAATTATGTATAACAAATAAAATACGTACATAAAAAAAAGCAAATTCGGTTTACAAAATTCTGTGGGGTTTTTAGAAAATAACTTATCGGACTTTGCACCTTTTTTTGTTTTTTGGGAGGCCATCGTAGTAAAACATGTTTTAAAACTTAAAGTTTTTCTTAAAAAGATTAAGTACCATTCTTCTAAAACCAAAAATGATTGTCACATAAGTTATTTTGACAAAAATTTATAGATATGTGATAGCGTTTTTTTATAAACAATTCTTATATACAGTAAAACCCGCTTAAGTACCTCACGAAAAATGTCAGCTTTTTGAGACGGATTGGGTACTTAAAAGATCCCGCTTAAGTACCTCGATGCGGGTACTTAAGCGAACATAATTATTGATGTAGTTAATCTTCTTGTTAACTCNTTTTATGGATATGTGATAGCGTTTCTTTTTATAAACAATTCTTATATACAGTAAAACCCGCTTAAGTACCTAACGAAAAATGTCAGCTTTTTGAGACGGATTGGGTACTTAAAAGATCCCGCTTAAGTACCTCGATGCGGGTACTTAAGCGAACATAATTATTGATGTAGTTAATCTTCTTGTTAACTCACATAAATAAGTTCTTGAATAAAACATGAACATGTAATGAAGTTTACGTAGTTTACGTAGTTTAAACCCCAGATCCGTAACATTATCTAAGCACATAAACATATAAATAAAAACCTTNTCGTAGTTTAAAACCCAGATCCGTAACATTATCTAAGCACATAAACATATAAATAAAAACCTTATGAAACAAATCGATAAAGCAATGTTATGTCATTTTTACAAGAATTCAATTCTTTAAAGTAATTGATTATACATATTTATGCAAACATACAGTGTTGGACATATCTATCATTTCGGACCAAATTCAAAATGATGTTGTTTGTCACTTATGCTTATTTATTAATTTTTAGGCTTTTTCAATTAAAACATATAAACTTAACATTAAGCTAAAATTAGAAAAATTAAAATTAAAATTAAATTATAAGGCACTTAAACTTGAAAAAGGCAAAACGAGCTACAAAAAAAGGCAAAAAAGGCATATATTTTTTTTAATTTTGTTATGTACTTCCTTTATGTACAATGTGAAGGTCCAATTAAAGAAATAAAAAAATACATACAGTGATCAAAAAATTATAACCGAACCACGTTTTGCCAAGTTTTAACGTATTATATTTGTTGTTAAAGAACTTTTGTTATATTTTTAAATAAAAATATAGTTCGTTCTTTAACAAAACCCGAGGAAATCCATGTTTCAAAATTTGAGCAGACCACTTGCAAAAGCGCTATGTAAATTTTTNTTCCAATTAAAGATATAAAAAAATACATACAGTGATCAAAAAATTATAACCGAACCACTTTTTGCCAAGTTTTAACGTATTATATTTGTTGTTAAAGAACTTTTGTTATATTTTTAAATAAAAATATAGTTCGTTCTTTAACAAAACCCGAGGAAATCCATGTTTCAAAATTTGAGCAGACCACTTGCAAAAGCGCTATGTAAATTTTTTTTAGATTTTTAGTTTTTGGTGAGTAACGTACCAGTATTTAAAGTAGTTTCATGTCCACTAACAATACTGTGCAAAATCTTTCTATTTTCTGAAAAAATTGCATCAAATGTTAACTACTATTGCAAAAGTCGCTATAATACTTATTTATACACTTTCAAAAGCCTCCGTCTTCTGATAAACTTAGAAAACTGCAAGAAAACGTGGTAGTTTCGGTGCCTAGTGGAAGGCGTCGGTTAAAAGAAGCAGACCAATCTTCATGGAAGAGCGAACGCGAAAACCAAAAAAAATAGCTATGTATGTAAAAGTTACTGTTTCAAAACTCGCTATATTCAATTTTTATATATAAAATTTGCAAAAACTACCACATTGCCATTTTGTTTTTTAATGTTATTAGGCTCTTGTTTATCCAAATTTTCAGATAATAAAGAGAAATATACAATCTGGATGTTACTTGTTGTTGTATACGTTTTTTTTACATTATGGCTCCCTATTATAAAATCACATAACGCTGTTTGCAAGTGGACTACACATTTGTGCAATATTAAAAAAAATTCAACAAACTTTCGTACAAATTTCGAACTTTTAAAAATTCTAAAAATCAATCGACATTTTTAGCCTTTTGAAACGTGTACTTTATTCTACTAGAATTCTATGGGCTAGAAAACTGCATACTCAGAATTTAATTGAAAACAGAAATAACGAAGGACCTCTATTTATATTTTTTTTATAATTTAGTACTAAAGAAATGCATATACCTGACTCAAGGTTTGTTCTATGGTAATAATTAACATATTTTGTTGAAATATTTTTCACTATGTGGCTTTCCTAGTTTGACATTTCAGTTTTAAAGCTATTTAATTTTATTTAAGTCCTTTATTTGATACCAAACTTGTTTAATTTGGGTAAGCGGTTTGTTTATTACCCGGAAAAGACATTTATTTCGGAATAATATTCGCAACAACCCTGGTTCAAACAATTCGGGTACGATTTACACCAAATTTTAGCAAATACCCAATCGTGTGACACTGCCTTTAAACTTGTATTTATACGGATGTTGGTAAAGGAACTAACCGAAATTAAATAACAACAAAAATAATATTTTAAAACTTGTCAAAATTTGGTGCGGCTATAGTTTTTTCGACTACTGTACATAAGTTGGCTATAATTACTCGGCCGTGCTATCATAGTAGCACAATGCTACTCATATTTGACTTACAAACAAACTACGAGCAGGAATTTCAAGATTTCTTTTTTTTATATTTTTATGAAAAATTTTTATTTTTATCAGTATTTTCTTTTAATCAAAATATGTTGAAATAAAAGTGAAACTAAAAAAAATTTTGCCAGAACCCCCCCGAAAAAAATTCCTGCCTACTGCCCTGAACGGGGAGGTACTTAAGAGAGGGATTTTCTTCAGATTACATCAAAATATTCGCGGTGCCCAAAAATGTTGGTTACTTAAGCGGGTTTCACTGTATGTACAAATATCGATATAAGTAGGTATCGATACTTTCAACCCGATACTTAGTAGGTGTTGATACTTTCTTTCGATGCTACTTCCAAGTATAGGTATCGATACTTCCATGGTATCGTTTTATCCCTTTTCCGAAGTTGTTGGAATCGAAAGTAGAAATGAAATAATTTTAAGCGAATTTGTTAATTCTTTCTAGGTTATGTTACACTTTTTCATAACAAACTCATAATGATCTTTTAGATTAAAGAATATTTAATTTAATGTTGTTATTTCAGTATAAAAGCCATCCATTTTAATACACATTTTTTTGTGCAAATTACTGAAAAATATTTTTTTATTTATATATGAAAAAATATATTATTTTAGCATACTATATTTTTTCCAACAGTATATAGTACGCCGACCAGAAAAATAGTACAATACTATATGCTATAGCACGGTTGGCAACCCTACTGGAGGGGCTCATCCACCATGCTCAGATGATGATTGATTCAAGTATAGTAAATTATCTAAGTGAATTTGAATTTCAATTCAATTGAAATTTGGTAAGTTTGCGAAACCAGAGCGAAACGAGCGAGTAACAAACTGAAAAAAGCAACGTTTCCGCTTGTCTTGTTCATCAACCTCATGGCAAAACGAACCCAATTATCTTTCAATAAAGAGAGCATAAAGCATCTATCCTCAGGTTACACAAATTGTTTTCTTGCTTTTACTACTATCTCTATTGTTGTTGTTCTTTTTTGTTTTGTGTATGTAGCGGATTTGTATTTACTAAATCCAAAAAGCCAAAGTAACATCAACATCAACACCAAAGTGAGAAAATGCTTTCTGCATTGTTGTGGGCAAAAGCCGTAAGGGGGTTGCGGCATTTCGGCGGCGAGGCCAATGCAAAACCATGTTGGCGTGAAAGGGGGATGATCAACATTAGCTCCGCAAATCCGTAACTCCGCGTAGTTGGGCTAAACTGATTTTGCGTGCAGAGTTCATAGTTAAATGTGGCGAGTTGGAAATGAAATACAAATCTCGCCTGCGGGCAAACATTTTTATTAATTCATAATCAAATCCAGACAGTATCTATGCATGCATGGCGTGCATATGTATGTATTAGGGATGTTAATTTTTCGGCTTTTTCCGATTTACGGGATGGCGTTGTCACAATCCCGGGATCCCGGGATTTAGATATTCATTACTTTTCAACAACTTGAATCGAAAAAATTGCTTCTACATATATTGTTTGAGAAGCTCTCCTACCATGAAATAAATAATAAATAAATGTGTTTGAAATATACTTTTTTATTTAAAGTGGAGTTTTTATTTATTTTTTTTTCTCTGACCGCACGATTTATTTTGAAGGACTTTGTAATTTCAGAGATATGATTACTTCCAAAAATGGTTAAAAAAATTCAATGCAATGCAGAATAAAAATATGGGTAACAAATGTAAAAGGAGATTTCTTTAGAATTTAAAAAATTTAATTTTTTTGGATTCACAAGGACGACTAGGTAATTTTTAAGCTGAAAAAATTAGAAGAACGAAATTCGAGGCTGTTATCGAGCTTATATAAGCCCTTAACATATAATTTTTCCAAAAACAAATATTGCGAAATTTCAAGGATAAAACTTCAAAATGACATTTTCAATATTTACCAGCGCTTCTGTACCAGAAACTTGAATCTGTTTAAATTCTACAGGATTTCCTCATTAATTTTATACCCATACTCCTTCTCTAAGCACATTTCTATGAATTTTTTAAATCATTTTTGAATTACTGACGTCAGAGTGAAAAACTAAAAACGTAATTTTACTATATTTGGCCCACGGTTTCGCGAATATATTGATATTTGTGTTTGAAATGTACTATCGCGCGGTGTTATATGTATAATGAGTTGGACAATTATAAAAAAATATTAATTATAAAATAAAAAACGAAATATAGCCAATACTGGTCAAGAAAAGGAGTTTCTATTATTGCCATCAGTGCAAATTACAAATCCCGAATATCCCGGGATTACTTGCCAAGAATCCTGAGATTTTCGAGACCTTAAAAAGTCCGGGATCCCGGGATTAACATTCCTAGTATGTATGTATTTGTGTGCAGAATGCCCAGTTGGGTACCCTTCGCTCACCAATCTTCATTCACTTCCATGCGTACAATTGCACAAACATACATGCATATAAGGGATGTTGCGAATATTCGCATTCGCAACCGCGGAGCTTCCGCATTAATTTTAACATTCGCATTCGCAATAATCAATGCGGAGCTTTTGCGAATACGAATGTTGTGCAACGTATATCTGGCAAACAAAATGACAATTTGTAGCCAATATTTTTTGTCTGTTGTTTTGCGAGTATTCGTGTAACAAAACTGGTCAAATTACATATTTATCAATTTTGTCAAAAATGTCTTTAAACATATTATTTCTTAAGCTATATAACCGAGCTATAATGGGCACTCATACGTCAAAGAGAATATAGTCATTTTAATAATAATTTTTTTGTTTTCAGGTTTGCATTGGTTTCTTTCTTTATTATGATTTTTTGGACCAATTTAAAAAAAAAACTACTAGACATAAAAGAAGAAAGTAATTTAATTTAATTTAAGTAATTTAAACCAAATTTTCCAGATTTGCTTTTGATCAAGGTGAATTAATAAAAGGTGATAGCAGGAGTACAAAAACTAAAATTTACATATATTTAGTTTTTGCTTTGGCGGCGTAAACTGTCAAAGTCTATAAGAGTGTGTGTGGAAATTTAAAAAAAATGTTTCAATTTGACGTTAGAAGCCATGCGGCGAAACACATACACAAAATCAGCTGATCTAGTAACACCACCTTATGTAAATTCGCATTGCTTTTGATGTTACATAGTATATTCATTTCAATCATTTCAAATGGTGCTCTATGTCTCCCTTCATTGCTATTTAAAGTCAAAGAGTAAGCTTCTTCAATAGGGATTTGCAGCAGAAATGGTCAACGTCGGCATATAAAGAGAATGGATGCTCAAATAATTAAAAAGCTATAGGTCTGACCTAATTAAGTAAGAAGTACATTACATCATCCGTGATTCTAATATTTCGAATGCTTACATATAAAAAATCGGTGTGCCTTAAAAAAAATAATAATCCGATTCGGCTGGCAGCTACGACTTTGAAAGCAGAATTTTGTTCAAAATTTTCATTCCTGGAAAATATTAATTTATTTTCCATATCCACCTATTTAGCTACCAGTCGCAGAAGAAAGTATTAAAAATGAATTACAAAAA
>NW_016179882.1:0-7040 GCF_001687245.7 Rhagoletis zephyria | reverse complement strand
TTGCTTTTTTCTTCGAAAGAAAAAAAATTAATAAGCGATGCAGAAAAATCAGAGATTTTCACATATTCAGTGTTGAAAGCAGAAAACTATAGGTTTCATAAAAAGTTTTTAATTGCTGGCATTTACAACCCAAACCCAAACCCATTTTGTTGCTTCTTAGCCTTTGCTTGTAGTGGTTCAGCAACGTTTGGCTTTTAGTTGCTTTTGAGTTACCATTGAATATAAATATTCTTCCTAGAACTGTAACTGTGAGTAGGGAATAGAGTTCCTCGCGAGAAGATTGCTGAGATTATTCCATCTCGTCGTACTCTAAACAGCTACGGCAATAAAAATCCCTATATGATGACAAATGGTAACGCTTGAGTTCTTATTTTTAGGCAGTCATCTATCAAGACTACTAAATATTCGCAAAGAGAGTTGGCGCTTGGAGGAGAAGCTCGGCCAAACACTAACATATGTGTAAGCGCCAATCTATTATTATTATTATTAGTTGGCGCTTTACTGGTTTAAGAAGCGGATTTGCATACCTGCTGCCACCAACCAGACAAAAGGGAACTTGCTACTATGCAAATAGGGGTTTTGCCAAGCGCATTCCAGGCAGACTAAAAGCCCATCTCTCCTCGAATAGACCGCAGGATGTCACAGTAACTCCAGTACTCTCTCTGATAAGATAAACATCCTCGTTGATGTCTCTGTCTGGCAAATTTATCTGCCCTATTTATACCAGCAATGTCGCTGTGCCCGGGTATCTAAATCAAGATCAGTCATTCCCTCATTAGTTTCGATCGCAGCTTAATCAAAATTAAATCTATAATTGACGCCATTTACATAGACAGGTGACTGCCTTCTTTATCGCGGTTTCGCCTGCTTGAAACACGCTGTAGAAATTCGGGAGCCTAAACTTTAGGCTCCAATTTTCCGTTCAAATTCGAACAATCCACCTCTGTCCCAGTGCATTCTTCTCTCCCACTCGCTAGTTCAAGAGGTGTGTAGAGAAGGATCGAATTGGAACCATCATGCGTACGCATCGTTCAGTTTCCTTAGGTAGGAGGTCGAAGTTTTAAAAGATCGTCGAATGACGGTGCGGGCTTATCTTACGGCAATCAAATTTTACAGGAGACCAAAAAAACGGGTTTTCTTTGAAGGCATTGCCTTGATAGGCGGTATTTTCTCAAGCTATCATTTTACAAATCTATTATTTTAATGAGAATTTTATGGCTTTTATGTATAAATCTCGATGTCTGGAGTTCAAGGTTACCAAATCTCATTTTTGCCACAACGGCGACTTAGGCGGTTTTGGAACTGTGATAAATCGCATAAAGAAACGGATCATTGCAGTTATATGAAGTGTCTGATGCATATTTTTTTTCGCTGTTCTATATTTGGCTCTTAGAAAGCTAAATGTCCAGGATCACGGCCAAGTACCAGACTATCAGACTGCAAGAGAAGAGCGGCACCGATTGAAAAACATTGAACAATAGACACCTTATACCTCCTAGTGGAAAAGATTAGCTCCGCCTTACCAGAGGTTGTAGGAAGTCTCAAACTAAGAAGTAGACCAATTAGCGGACTCCCATGCATGGAATCATGCAGTGAATTCAGATACTTACTCCTGACGATAAGTGACATGCCTTCAGCATAATCGATAACGTGACAGCCTTCTCTTACCAACTCCTTTAGAACATCGTTGATGAAGACGATATAGAGAATGAGTGACAGCACTGTCGCAGATTATAAGGAAACCGCTATTTAAAAAAAAAAACTGTTTTTTTGATATTGCTGGGACCTGAAATGGAACCATGGTCCTGTCGGGGGACACTAGGCACATCTTAGCACTCTGATACGGCTTCAAAAGCAGTACTAAAATCCGAAACCGGTTTCTGAGGTTTTTTCTTCATTTCAAAATCGGGAGCCGGCTTTTATCAAAATACAATTTTTCGAATAACTCGAGACCCGATTTTAAAAAAAGGCGGATAATCGAACACCCAATTTGGTTTTCTAAAGTCTTCAGTACGAAGGGGGAGAGTCTGATTGTTCTGAAATTCTACGGAAATACATGAACGGTTTTTTAAAGCAGGAATAAACGTCACCCTTACAAATCTGCAAGGCTTCGGGATCTTTCAAATTAAGGTTATTATTCCCGAAATAGAATGATAAAGATTATGGAGGGTAGTGATTGTCGTTAATAATGATATCGATACTAAGACTATTATATCGACATCGTCCACAATAACGAACAATATATCGAAATACATAATTTTCGATATTCTCATCGATATATGTACAAAATGTTTATTGATTTATTTATAGACCAGCAAATACCCGGCGTGCTTCATTGCGCCTTAAAAGTATTTTTTATGTTGTTTGATACCCGTATTGTAATATTTCATTTATTTTATCAATTTAATAAAATACAAATTATTAAACCGCTTTCTTTCGACAACCTTATTGCAATATTTCTTTTAACTTATCAATTCACTTAAACTGCAATTTTCAAACAAGTGGCAACTCTCTAATTTTTTTTCTCTTTATATTTTAAGTTAGACCTCTAGCAATACATCGATGAAAACTACATTCAATTTCATGCATTAGTGATGCTCGTACAAACATACAGACAGACAGGCAGACAGACAGACAAAAATACCGAAAATTGTTAATTTTTCTTTAATATCTATAATGTACAGATATCGGGTTGTTACAATTTTATTATATTTGTAGACAAGATACCATACTTAAATATACATACATATCTACATATATGGGCATTCAACACGACAGCGCTCATTTTATTTACCATCGTTCTCGGGCTTCGGTTTTCTGTAATCTGAACCCTTTACAGCTCTTGCTTCACATTAAAAAAAAAAACAATGCTGGTGTACTTTAAATGAAATGACCTGCGACCTACGAAATACACCTGAAGTTCGCACTTAACTACTCCAACTCATTTCTCAAGATTCGTTAAAGTATACACCGCATAGTTTTACTCGACAGCGCAGCCTTTATAAAGAATCTAATTGATTTACGGAAATTTTTAATTAAAAAATTCCTGCCAATACAAATTTAAAATTAGAGCTACATACATACTTATATATGCTTACTGCACCTACTCAAAAGAATTTTCCGAAATTTATGACCGTAAAGGAAAAGCAATTACCTGCGTAACTGTGAAAGATCATTGCTATCAAAGCTATTTACTATCAAATCTATGCAAGAATACAAAGCTGCAAAAGAAGAAAAAAAACACCTTGTAACCCCCAGAAACCGCGCATTTAAACACTTTCCCACTTTTAATGAGCACACAACTTAACAAAAGTCTTCAATTTAATTGCGAATAATTTAATTAAGCGTTTTTAATTGGATTTCTTCGCCTGCTGCATGCAAACTTTTGCAGAAGCATAAAAAATTACAAACATACTATTTAGTTGTATGTATGCGGACAAGACGTGATTCATTATAAATTTTGCTAAATCCGCATGCGAATTAATTAAGCAGTGTTTACAACTCAATTTATTTGAAATACAAAAAGAAAAAAAGAAATCATTTAAATGTTGAACACAAAAATGGCGTGAAATTGAGGTCAGCGCTGGCGAGTGATTGTAAAAAAAAATGCTAAAATTTTGACATTCAAAAATAAGAAAAACGCAACAGATTTGCGAAATTGGAGAAAAGAAAAAATTTCTGATAAAATGTGAAACACTGCGTGTTTCTGCCGTTTGTAACAGAATATTTAAGCATTGTAGCTTTGATTAATAGTAAAGCATTTTGACTCGTGTTTAAGCTTGTTCTTTTTGCTTCTTTTCACATCCCCCTGGCACTTTTAATGTGTGTAGATATGTATGTTTTTTTTATTTTTTAGTGAATGCCTACACTAAAGTAATGCGCGCTGCATTACGCAAAAGAACAAAGCGAAAAAAAATTAGAAAATTGCCAACAACATGAAATTAATGTTTTAACATGAGAAGTAACACATGTTAAGGCAGCAAACGTGCAAAATTGCCGCAGGTTAAAAATTATTCAACAGCTGCAGAGCACAAAAGACTGTACACATACCACGTGCTAATGCAAATTAAAAATGTAAAAGGTGTTTAGCAGCGAATGTGAAATGATTGCAAAGGATTTAGCCATTGCAGAAAAAAATAAAAACAACTGCATACTTTGGAATGGCACCACGATCGGCGGCAAAGTAATAAGCGACTCACATAAACCACTTTCAGTATTCGGATTTAGAGTAAATCACTCCAAAACCCAGGGGAAAAAATATCCGTACTAGATTTGAATTTTTTTATTTTTATAATTTGAAAATTTTGCATGAAGAAGTAATTAGAAAACGTAACTATGGGTATGATGGCTCCAAAACTGAAGCAGGGTTGGGATCTGGGGTCTTTATCGAAGATAGTGGGGAAAACTTTTCTCTTGGTGAATATGCCTCGGTAAATACATGCATGAACTCCGTGGTGGAATATAGGTGGAGGCGTATCTGCAGTGACAACCAAGCTGCACTTAAGGCATTGGTCCCGGCCGTTCAACTATTTCCATAATCAGCAGGAAATGAAGCATGTGTTCGGCGTTCTTCGAGTGCAGGGGTTCGTAAGATGTCACTGTATCTAGTAGAGGCTGAACTTCTTCCAAATCGCATTTGACATCAATAGTTCTTCGAATAATTTTGGCTGTTCCTTGTTCTATCCTCGGTAAGAGACCGTTAACCCGAGTACGCTGATTACAACGTTAATTTTCAGAAGATGTTGGATGAGTACTGGGTGTAGCAGAAGAATAGGTTGGCAAGCACAAGAGTGACCAGCAGGCCGCCGATAAGGAGTAGTACCGTGATCGATAGTGGGAAACAGCAAGGGCCTGTACCCTAGTGTTAACAGCCAGTGAAAAAAAAAAGTATTCTAAGGTGGCGTTATAAGTTACGCTAAGGTCACCGTTAAGCTCTTTTATGTTCCGGTCCGCCTAGCACCCAGGTTGAGGGAAACTTAACTGTATATTCTACACTGCCGGGATTTATTAGACATAATTTTGTCTAGTGATTGCTGCTTGAATGACAGGGCACTTATTATTAGGTGCCCATTTATAATTATAAAAATAATATTGCCTACGTTTGAATTGCTGGTGGTAGTCCAAGTAGCCACATTTTCAATACACATATTTAAACAGACTTTCGGGCATAAAACATCTAATAAAAAACATCGAAAAGTAGAGCGAAATCCCGAAGATATTCCGAAATATTCCGAAATATTCCGCAAAACCCCGAAACAAATCCCCTAAGCTCCCGAAAAATCGCGATAGGTAAAACTGCCGCCGATTAAAACGCAAACAATCCGGAAAAAATCCTGAAGAGACTGGAAAAAATATCTAGTAAACTATCAAAAAATTTAATCAGAAAAGTATAGCATAGCTTAAAGATTTATATTTGAAATTTTGCAGGAAGGTCAAGGCATCATAAGTGGGTGGTTTGCATCCCCTTCGGAATAAATTTCATTTGAACTGACTGAAGCACAAGCTGAAAAGAATTTGTGCTACCTACATATGTATATGTGTAAATTAGGGTGCATCACTCTCCACACACAAAAAAAGGTAGGTTTATCCATCGGAATTGTAAAATTTTACTTTTTATTTTAAGACTTCCGCAAAACTATTTCAGCAAAATATTAAGATTTAAAAGAAATGCCTCGAAAAACAGTAGTTTTTTTTAAATACTTCTAAAAAATCACCTCAGATGATACAAGAGTTTAAGCTCAAAAGGTTTGCTTAAAAATGTTTAAAAATTCTATCAGCTGAATTAAAATATCGAGAAATACGGAGGAGTTTTCAAATCGGTCTAACTCATATTTTTCCCAAATATTTTTGCGGAAGTCTTAAAATATAATAAGCTGTATAAATAATGCCTGTGTAATACATAAAATTTTTTTTGGTGATGCACCATAATGTACAGACATATCTACCCAGACGGCAAAATCAGCGCCTCTAAATCAATTCCTCCCGGTCAGGCATTTGGGAGCAGCATTAGATCTTTTTCTAATTTTTCCGGTTGTGCATTTTATTAGAGTAACATAGAAACCTACAAATATAGCCATTCGACATACACACATACAATCGTATGTATGCATACACAGAAACAAATTATCTACATACATAAATAAATCTAACGTTCGTCAAAAAATAAATAAAAAAAGGAACTAAAATTCCTCTTTCATAGAAAACTTATAAATTGTAGAAAAAAGCCGAGAATCAGCTTCAAATTTTCAAATTAACAGCAAAACGACAAATACAAAAGCAAACACAGTGCACGATCATTAAACAACAAATCGTCATTGCTGCTGTTGGCGCGCTAATGGACCGGCACACGCACCCTTTGGCCCTAATCACGGCAAACAACAAACCAACAAACAAATAAANAATCAACGCCATGACCAACAGCTAACGCCAAGCAAAGGTGCGGTTTTAATTAAAAACTCAACATGCAAGGGTCTAGGAAAAAAATACAAAAATAAAAAAAACACGTCCATTAAACGGCTGCGTTAAGCTCTGCGCAAACCCGTCGCTTTTACGGCCAACAAACAGACAGCCATTCCTACGACAAACGTTAAAGAGTTTCAGTGCAAAGCCGACGGCAACGGGTAGAGCAGCCATTGTTGCGCATGGTGGCTGGTCTTAGGACTTACAAAGCGGTATCAAATAATGCTGAACGAGAGAAAGAGAGAGAAAGAAGAGTAGATTGAAATAAAGAAAGTTTGCTACGCTCACCCTTTAGCTGCGCAAGTGAGTGCGCTATATTGGCGAAAACGCGAATTCGAAAACCACGATTTCGAATGGATTTCGAAAAAAATACATCAAAGGGGAAATCTTTATTGAGTGTGTTTACTCAAGCGCACAGGGCGTTGAGCGAGAAGTTAGCATAGTTTTCGAACAGAGAGCAAGAGCGAGCGCGAGTGGCAGTAAAATGTGCTGGGACGCTCATTAATGCGCGCTCATCAATGGCCGCCGCGCTGTGGTATGCCAATCAAATGAAGACAACAGTAAAAACAACAGTACACGCA
>NW_016179881.1:0-7040 GCF_001687245.7 Rhagoletis zephyria | reverse complement strand
TTTATAAAAGCGTTGTATATTAAAAAGTTTTTTTATATTATTTTTTTTACTTGAATCCCTAAGACAAATGGAGTGCTACACACAGTGTTGACAAATTTAGTCAGAAAGAATAAAGTTGAAGATTTGATTTTTTTTGGAAATAATGATGAAATTCGATTTTGTTCTAGAAAAATTCGATTTTATCCGAATTTTAGCAACACAAAGTTCGATTTCAAAAATTCGCCATTTTGGAGCTAAAATTCGATTAAAATTCGAATATCGAAGCTTCGAATATCGAAGCTTCGAATATCGAATTTACCCATCCCTAATAGGAGAGTCAGAAGTGCACAGTGATATAGAGTTCAGGCAAGTGCTAACATTGAAAGTAGCGTTTTAAATAAAGAACCTAGTGCAAAAGAAAAACTGACGAAATGGTTCATTAAAAATAAACCATCACGGGAAAGTTTTGAAGAGTTGCTACCAATTTTACGTAGCGAAAACTTGGATGTGCCCCGAAGCGCTGAGAACTGTTTGCTAAGCATAGGCAGCGAGCAATAATAAAAATGGTTTAAGCTGAAGCACAACACCGGCGAACGGCAAATTTTTCGTCGCGAATGTTCGCCGAAATAATTAAAACACACTGATTTATATGAGAACGCGCAAAACCAAAGCAAACGACGAAGTTTGCTCGACGACTGTTCGCGACGATAGATTTATTTCTATCGCCGCGGTCAACGGCAACGACAAAAAAAGGCCATGATGACCATACTTTAAAAGTTATCGTAATTTTTGTTAAAAACTAAAATAATATACCTTATATTTTTCTATCAGAGATTAATCTAGTAAAACGTAAGTTTACTAGTAGTTATATTTAAAGACTATTTCTATATTTTAAACTTCTTGCTGGTATTTTCCCTCTTCGTTGTAAAAGCTTCCTTCTTGAAACATGGTCACCTTATCAGCGGACAGCATTCGAAGTAAATAAACTCAAAGTTTGCCAATTGGTTTTGGAAATAAAATTTTAAGCATTTGCCAACCGCAAAAATTAAAATGGACGTTAACGAAATTATAATAGAAGAAGTGAGGAAAAATGAGTGCCTACGATTTATCATCGAATTTGTACAAAAACATATACAAAAAAGCTGAAATATGGGAAGCAATTGCCAAGTCCGTAAATATGTCCGGTGAGTAAAACTTTGAGTTTAATGTATCTATTGTAGCTATAAAAATTGTTTATATTTTCTAGGAGAAGCATGCAAGAAACGTTGGAAGGGACTTCGCGATACTTATAAAAAACATAAACGCGTTTCTCAACTGGCCTCCGGCAGTGGAGCACCAAGTCCAGCAAAGAAATGGTGGTATATGCAAGCGCTAAGTTTTCTTGATAATTACAGAGATGCCCGACCGTAAGTTACCTTCTTGAAATAAGGGCGAATGTTTGGTTATTTGCCCACTGTTTTTGGGTGAGCGGGTGGAGGTGGAAGGGGCGTGGCTTTTAATATCCAACCCATTAGAAAGAACACAGTTGAAACTTTGTATAAGTCACACCGAAAATTAAAAACCGATTAGTGATCCAAAAATACAAGATTTGGGTTTAAAATAAAGTTAAGACTCCTGACTACAAGCGTGTGAAATTGTTTTGGATCGGGTCACCCATTCGGACACAATAGCCCGAAATCATTGGGCAAATATCTAAACCGTACCCAAAATAAGATCTGTTTCTATTTTTAATGTTAATATTTTTTGTAGAACTGTCGGAAATGTAACCCTAAATGAAAGCGAGCTTGAGAATGTACTTGACTCTTCATCGACGAGTATCATAGAGACTGCACCCGCACTAATTGAAGATGAAAAAATTACATCGTATATGAACCACCACAGAAAAAAACTAGGAAGAAGCAAGCAGATTCAGAAATAACAGCAGTGTTTTCGGAAGCGATGAAGGAGTGTGTAGGAACCGTAAAAGAGCTTGTTACATACCCAAGTGAAAAAGACCGATACGCTACTTCATTATTGTTTGAAAGTTTGGCGAGGAAAATATCCGAATCCCGCTGGCCACAGGTAGATATCAGCAGAATAGAAAGCAAAGTTATTGCTTTAGTGTATGACGAGCTAGCCAAAACTTGCACTATAAACATTCAAACGTATTAATACAAGTAGTGAAGTACAATTTTTTCAAATTGAATATATGTACAAAATAGTAGGTATACTAGTTGAATAAAAATTAGAAACGGTACATTTTGAATAGTTTTGGCTATTTTTCGTATGTTTATTTAATATCTAATAATAAATATAAAATAAATAAACGTCAAATAACCAAAAATAATCAATATATACCATTTATATTTTTCATTTCATGATGTTAATGGTTGCATAGATGTACAGTTGTCCACAAAATCAAAATATCGCACTCCTATTATTTTGAGGACAACTGTAGGAAAGAGCGTTTGCTTGCATTGTAACATTTCTTTAAGTTATTAGAAAGTAAAGTTTCCTTAAACTCCACTGAAAAAAAATGTTAATCTATTTTGTTTGAATAAATTGAGTAAAAGATCTGAAATTTTAAGAAAAAGCAATTGCTTATTTTTATTCATACGGCCCAATAACAAATGTAAAAAGTGTAATACAGCACCTCGCCAAACGATTAGAAACAGTATTCACATGATTATATTTTTAAGTGTATCCGATTTTTCGAATTTCAATTATAATTTTATATAAATATAGTACATTCAGTAATATTAACTAATAATAATAATAGATTGGCGCTTACACATATGTTAGTGTTTGGCCGAGCTTCTCCTCCGACTTGTGGCGTGCGCCTTGATATTGTCACACAAAGCGGAGGGACCTACAGTTTTACGCCGACTCCGAACGGCGATTGTATTTTTATGAGAAGCTGTTTTTCATGGCAGAAATACAATCGGAGGTTTGCCATTGCCTGCCGACGGACGACCGCTGTTAAGAAAAAACCTTTTTTTTCTATATTTTTTTTTGCGATGTTGCTTTGACCAGGGTTTGAACCCGGGTCCTGCGGAGTGGAAGCGCGCACTGCTTACCACTACACCTCAGCGGTAATATTAACTATATTTATATAAAATTATAATTACAATTCGAAAAATCGGATAAACTTGAAAATATAATCAAGTGAATACTGTTTCTAATCGTTTGGCGGGGTACTATAGGTACAAGGTTTTTATACTCGTTTATAAAAATTGAAGACAAACAGACTTTTTGCAAATTTAATTCAAACAAAATCTATGTTCTAGAAAACGGCCTAAATAACGGACAGGTCTCCCATTTTCTGTTTGAGTTTAGTTGTAATATACAAGTTGATCTCAAAACGCAAAAAGATCTCTAAAAGTAAAAGTATATGGAAAGACTGAATTCGTTTTGTTTATTTTATTTTTATTTCATTTAACAATTATTACTTATGTATGTATGTACATTCACTAGTATACAAATAAGATAAGTTATGAATTAAAATGTAATGAATTAAAATTCTATGAATTAAAATGTTATCCATAACAAATGTGTTTTAACCTACAAAAATATGTATGGACATACACCCCGTGTTCAAATTATAAGCGCACCACCTATTGCCAAGTTTTAACTAATAATTTTTTGTTATTTTATTGTAATTATTTTTTTATAGACATAGTTTATTCTTTAATAAAAACCATATAAATCCCGGTTTCAAACTTTGTGCAATATCCCATTCAATTTCAGTACGATAAATTACAAGATTGAAGTAGCTACGACTTACCGTTGATTTTTTTAATTTTTTTTGTTGAAGATCTTGCTCATTTTCTTTTATATAAAAAAAATCGTCGAGCATATTTTGTATGGATGAAAATGCCCAACCCCATCAGAAAAAAATTACAAAAATTAACGGTAAGTCCTAGCTACTTCAAACTTGCACTTTTATATGCTGAAATTTAATGGGTTAAAAACTAGCTTACCCAAAATCTTTCTAAGAAATCAATCAAAATCAAAGGCCTGGAATTTTAACGAAAGTTTGTTGACTTATTTATGTATTGCACAAAGTTTGAAACCTGAATTTATGCGGTTTTTATTACAGATTAATACTAATATATAAAAAAGTAACGAAAACTAAATAACAAAACATTAAATTTTTAAAACGTGTCAATATGCGGGGCATTTATAAATTTGACACGGCGTGTATGCCTAAGGTCAAAATAATAGAAACTAGAAAAATAATTAATAATTATTAAAAATGTGTTCTGTCAGTTCTTCTCTCGATGCAAAAGCTTCTGCTGACGAGCGATTTGCCTGGGAAACGCGTATGGATCTTATTTTAGAACCTGATTGCCTCCATGTTCCTGGAGTAAAAGTACCATCTTCAATGTGATCTACAAAATTCTCATTGAAATAACCGCTGTTTCTGTCTAGCATTAAAAAATTATGCAAAACTACTGTTGCTAGCACAATTTTATCTACATCTGTTGGTGATGCGTGAATAGTGTTGTGAAGTATTCTCCATCTGTTTGCTAGGATACCAAATGCGTTTTCAATGTGAACTCTAGCAGATGAAAGCTCTTTGTTGAAATTTTGTTTTATTGGAGACAAATTCCGACCTGGGTATGGGCGCATTAAGTTTTTCTTTAGAGGAAATGCGTTGTCTCCCACAAAATAATAAGGAAATATCGTATTTGTACCTAGTTAAAATATCTTAAAATTTAATTGCTAATTGACATACCGACACCTGAGTGGATCGACTTATCTCAATATCCAGTTAGAAAACGCCCTATCTCAGAAAACTTTTCAAAACCGCCCTACTTCAGAATTTGATTGAAGAACGCCCTATTTTAGAATTTGATTGAAAAACGCCCTATTTCAGAAAACTTTTCAAGAACACCCCATTTCAGAAGTTTATTCAAAAACGCCTTATATCAACTGAAAATGTACTGAAAATATGTTGAGATAGTGCGTTTACGAATCAGCAGCAGAGATAGGGCGCTTTTGAACCGAATTCTAAATTAGGGCGGTTTTGAAAAGTTTTCTCTGATAGGGCGTTTTCTAACTGGCTGTTGAGATAAGTCGATCTTCCACTCAGGTGTCGGTATGTAAATTAGCAATTAAATTTTATCAGTAACATGGCTGACGATGGAGGTATCGCCGATATATATTTCATGAAAAACATTGAGTTACCAGGAAGGTAGTCATCTGGAGGAAGCTCAAGGCTGTTTCTTAATATCATGTTGCCAAAAGTACTGCGCGCGAAAACTCCACCATCGCTTTGGCTTCCCAATGCTCCAACATCAACAAAGACGAAAGTGTAGTTATCATCACAAAAAGCCATTAGTACAATACTGAATGTCTTCTTGTAGTTGTAATAAAGAGATCCACTGCGTTTTGGACAAACTATGTTGATGTGTTTGCCATCGACAGCGCGGAGACAATGCGGCATTCCATTTTTTATATAAAACCTTTTTATAAGCGAAATAACAAATTATGTTTGTATAAAATTAAAATCCTTTAAATAAACCGCTCCGCAATGTTCTTCCATTCTGTTCGATTTGGTTGGGCAACGAATTCTGACTGCAGCTCATTCCAAATAGCATCGCAGGTTTCATAAATGATTTTTCTTATGGTGGAAACGCCTAACTTATGAGCCCATGCCAAAAATTGTGGACTACAGCCTTGAGATAAGTATCTGCAGATATGTATGTAGTGTATGTTTACATGCGATTCTCTTATTAGCGCTAACTTACGTCAATGTAATACTCAAAAGTGTCTCCTCGTCCACTGGTTTTCTTCTGGAAAAACGTTGCAGTCTTTCTCTAAGCAACGTAAGAAGGACGTTAAACTTGGGCACGGTCATTCTCGTTGCCTTAAAAAAATCACCCTCATCTTTCAGCTTGAGTTGGGCAAAACAGGTTGTGTGAAAGCCAAGGTTTTCCCTGGTGAGGTTCACAGGGCCTACCCACCACCTCCTTTTCAAACGTTAACGCACTAGGAGAAACGTCTTTATCATCATGAACATAACATTCATTATTTGAAAAATTTTTTGGATTTTATTCATTTTAAATAATTAAACTTTTTTGAGCACGCTTAAATAAATATTTTCACTCTGAAGTATAAGTTAGCACCAAATACGCTAGCCTTTGCCAACAACAACAATAGCCCAAAGTAGTGGAATGCAGGTGATATGACACCTCACCTGAAGGCCATACTGCACGCGCAAACTAAAAGTGCTGACCACGCGTCTACGCTCCCGTGGGAATGGAATGTTGATGCAGCGCAGCTTTAGAATTAAGGCTTAGAGTTAAATTATTAGAGTTCTAGAATTCAGTTGTAAAAGCATTTCGAAAATAAACGGAGCAAACAGCTCCTCGAAAAAATTCATATTTTTTTGGTCTTTTCGCAACTCAAAGACCTAAGTGGCGCCCGAGCTAAATAGCTTAGCCGGGTCGGTAAAAGTGGTGAGTTGAGGCGAAAGTTAAAAGTAACTCTTTAAGAAAACAGTGCCGCTAAATATAAAAAAAAGCGCCGCGAAGTAAACGTTTGCTGTAAAGTGCCGCTAAGTATAAAAAAAAGCGCCGCGAAGTAAAAGTTTGCTGTAAAGTGCCGCTAAATATAAAAAAAAGCGCCGCGAAGTAAAAGTTGCTGTAAAGTGCCGCTAAATATAAAAAAAGCGCCGCGAAACAAAGCGACTTCAATAAAAAAGTACCGCTAATAGGACAAGTGGTACAAAAGGACAGTAAAATTACGAGTCTCAGTCATCACGGGCGTGAAAAGGAAACTAAGAATTTCCTGGACGCCATTCACCGACGCCAGCTAAAAATCGATCACCCATCTACGGAAACGAGGCCCCCGAGTACAAAATAAGGAAAAGGAGCTCTACCAGTTGGAGCAGCCGCCGAGGGATGTGGGTACTATTAATGTAAGTCTAAATATAAGGAAATTTTATACAAATTAAAAAAAAGGCATATCGAAAATAGTATTGCCACATATATATTTGTGAACAAAAAGGGTATATTATTATCCTAGAGAAAAAAAAGTAAAAAGTAAATTTGTGAAATTGTCACTTAGAGAATATA
>NW_016179880.1:0-7041 GCF_001687245.7 Rhagoletis zephyria | reverse complement strand
GCCTCGCAGCGCACCACGCCCGAGTGCTCGTCCAGCGAGAGGATGCGATTCAGCCGGCGCATGTTGATCACCACCTCGTCGGCTACCGGCACGGCGCCCTGTGGTCGGTTTTTGTTTGTTGTACCCAAATCAACAATAGTGTGTTTAACTCTTATGAAAGTTGGTAAAAACTACTTACCGCCACCAGCGAGGTGTTGCCCGACTGGACGACGCACTTGAGGCCCTCTCGGTGGGCGTACTTCAAAATCTCCGAGACGTCCTCGGTGCTGCGAGGCAGTAGAACCAGCGAGGAGTGGCCTGCCTCAAACGTGGAACATGATGACAATCATTGTCTAGGGGTTTTCCTAAGAGCAAATGTACAATGCTCACACCTACCTTTAGTAGTGCCCAGCCAGTCGGTGTTGTAGGCGTCCAGGTCGGTGGTCAACACTGCAGAGCTGCTGCAGCCGAGGATGCGAGCAAAGGCGGCCGCATGGTCGGTGACGGCCGCAGATGAGGAGAGCTGTCGTCGAAGGACCGAGATGATCGTCGTGGAAGACGAAGACGAAGGATGAAGGAGAAGATGTCTTTGGATAAGCGAGGAGAGCAGCATTTTCGAAGCACTAGAGCAGAGGACGTTCCCGCGTTCGCGCCGTAGTTATTCGGTTGTTTACCCGACGAAGACGACACTTCGAAACAGTGAAACCAAAACAAAACAGATTTCCTGGTGAAAAACAAAACCAGCACTTTCTCCAGCAGATGGCGAACTTTGCAATGCCCGATTTTGTTTTCTACAATTTACGATTTAGAAAGCTACTTTTGGAAGTTAATAACTGGCTTTTGAATGCTTCAAGAAACGATAGAAGTATCGGGTATTATGTTTTATGTACTTTTATTTACAATCATACAAAAAATAAAAAATTGTCAAAAGGGAATGTTTTGGTCTTTGATTGGGGAGCGCTGTTCCGGTGAGATCTGTAACAGGTTTATGACATAAAAAGAAGAAGAGGAAAAAGGTAATCTCCAAATGTAAAAAAAATGGTCAATAAAAATGAGCTCTGAATGAAGATAAAAAAATGCAGAACAGGCAAAAAAGTTGTGGCAATCTTGAAAAAAAATATAAGAGTGGCAGGAGAATGTCAAAGAAGGGAAGAGTTAATTACAACTTTACAGCAAA
Organism: Rhagoletis zephyria; assembly: GCF_001687245.7. Lineage (NCBI taxonomy): Eukaryota > Metazoa > Arthropoda > Insecta > Diptera > Tephritidae > Rhagoletis > Rhagoletis zephyria. The sequence continues at coordinate 5,885 of NW_016179880.1, read as the reverse complement.
AAACAATCTATTTACAGGTGTCGGTGTTTGTTTGTTTGGGAACTTCTTGATGAACGAGGCTGAAGAGGAGGGCTTAAAAAGTGCCTATGTACACAATAATAAATATGAGGTGATGAAGATGAAAGGATAAAAATAAACAAATGGGCTCGAGGAGTTGAATGACTTTGGTGTGGAGCAACACATCAGGAGGGGAACAACAAGGAGAAGAAGAACAAAAACGAAGCATAAGAACAAGGAAGAAGAAGGAGAAGAAAAACAAGAATAGACGACGAGATTTGGCATTTGAGCAGTGGTGGTGGTGGTGGCTGGTAAAAAGGGTATCCTCATCTAGACGATAATCTCACTCATGACTCGAGCCCGAGGATAACCACCTCCATCGACCATATCCTCCCCCGATTGCTGCTGCTGCTGTTGTTGTTGCATGCTCGCATGGTCATAGGTCATCGCCCCGCCACCGTGGTAGTTGCCGTTCATTTCGTCGTAGTACATGTCTTTGAGGTGGAGGAAAAAGGAGTTCACGGTTAGTTGATCATTTTTTATAAAAATCTCTTTTTAGCGCACTTACTCATCTGATTTTTCCTGCTAAGTGTCTCCTCATCCAGAGGCTGATAACCACCACCTCCTCCGTAGTTGTTGTAGGCACTGTAGGCGTTCATGTAGCCCTGAGTTGCCTCCATTGTTTGGCCTGCTCCATTATATCCTCCGTAGCCCATCAACTCCTGCTGACCCATCTCAGCCATGCTCATGGCCATCGCCTGCTGCTGCTGTGCTTCGCTCAATCCATACATCTGCCCGCTCTTCATGGTATTCCAGAACTCCGTCTGGCCAGTCTCGTTGGAGCCATTCGGGCTGGCCTCGCTCCCGTCGCCCGTCAGGTAGTAGTTCTGCGGAATGTGCTGCTGCTGCTGTTGATGGTGCGACAGGCCTAAATAATTTCCCTGAGCAATCAGCGCGTCTCTGAGAGGGGTGAAGGAGGAGCCATACATGCCGCCCCCTGCAGCAGCATGGGACAACGTCTTTGCCTCCAGGTCGGACATGAGTCCTAGAAAAGATTAAGTAGAAGAAGAAGGTTAATAAAGTTCTTCAAAAAATGAAAACTCAGCTCAATCCTTACCCTTATTATCATGAGAGCTGNCAGGTAGTAGTTCTGCGGAATGTGCTGCTGCTGCTGTTGATGGTGCGACAGGCCTAAATAATTTCCCTGAGCAATCAGCGCGTCTCTGAGAGGGGTGAAGGAGGAGCCATACATGCCGCCCCCTGCAGCAGCATGGGACAACGTCTTTGCCTCCAGGTCGGACATGAGTCCTAGAAAAGATTAAGTAGAAGAAGAAGGTTAATAAAGTTCTTCAAAAAATGAAAACTCAGCTCAATCCTTACCCTTATTATCATGAGAGCTGAAAAATGAGTTCGCCCCCAATCCTCCACCGTTGCTGCCCTTTCCGCCCAACGCCTGACTGGTACTTCCGCTGTGACCACCCGAGCTGGTGTCCGACTCAAAGTCAGCACCGGAACCTTTGCCACCTTTGCCTCCCACCTTCTTCTCATCTCCATCTTTACCACCTCCTTCTCGCCGCTTCAGACAACAGCAGACAATGAGGAGGAAGGCGACCGCCGCAAAGACGGCACAGGTGAGCAGCACGCTGACCAGGTGGTCGGTGGTGGAGGCCACTCGCGGGTCCCGGTACACCGAGTCCATCTTCACCAGGTGCTCGTAGCCGCACCAGCTCTCATTGCTGGCCAGACAGAGGATGACGCGAATGTCGGTGATCGCCTCCGCTGTCGACTTCAGGTAGACGTTCTCCAGGTCGGAGAGGACCTCGACGCTGGTCAGCGACGTCCAGGCGGTGTTTGGCGGCGGCGGCGGCGGCGATGATGGCGAGTTGGCAGTGGAGGTCGTTTGTGGAGGAGTTTGCTGACTTTGATTTTGACTCGTCTGACTCGTATGTCCATCCGCCCGCACCTCAATCTTCGCCATCAGCCGCAGACTGACATCATTCGGCTCCACGCGAAAGCTGAGCACATTTCGCTCTCGATCGTAGCTCGAATCAAAGGCGCTGGGCATGTCCTTCAGATTGACCTTCGTCGTCACCTTGATCGGCTCAGAGTAGGCGCTGAAGCCCCGTGGGTTGACCGCCAACACTCGAAACTGGTACTCATGGCGCGATTCAAGCCCCGTCACCTTGCAGGGGTTCATCGTCCGGCAGGACTCGTTCCTCGACTGGACTGCATCGTGGTAGTTGACGACAAACTCGGTGTTCGAGTTGAAGCCGCCGTTGAAGCCCTCCGCCCACCGTAGACTGACCGAGTCGGCGAGCACCTCGAGCACCTCCAGCGAAGAGGGCGTCTCCGGGGGGCTCTTCTTCACCAGCTTGATGATCGTCCGCTCGTCATCGTCGCCCGCCGAGTTGGTCGCTCGGCAGGTGTAGTCGCCGTAATCGGACTCCCGGGTACTCCTAATCGACAGCGTGCCCAGGTGCAGGTCGTCCGGCAACTCGGTGGAGTTTGTTCCGTAGCGGCCTTCGCTGTGCTCTGCATCAAGTGGCGTTCCGCTGTTCGAGTTGCTTCCGCCCTTTCCGCCAAAAGTCCACTCGAAGCGGGGCGTCGGGTAGGCAGAGACCTTGCACTGAAGAATGGCCACCTCGCCCACGTCAAAGGCCACCCGATTGTAGGTGTGGCGGACGACCGGGGTGTGCTCCACCCGGAGCACCGTGCTCGACTTTGCCTCCCGCTCAATGCCATTGTCAAAGTGACAGGCGTAGGTGCCGCGGTCGGCGGCGCTCAGCGAGTTGGCGCCCTTCCGGGCCATCGCCTCAAAGTACAGCGTCGTCGTCACCACCTTCACGTCGGCGTCCTCATTCTGCTCCCGATTCTCCACCCGATACTCCCCACTCTCCGGGTTGATCTCCACGTCGTTGTGCGTCCAGACCACTGTAGGGCGCGGTTTTCCCCTCCCAATGCACGTCAGCTTAAAGTTGGAGTCGCCCTCCTTCGCCTCGTGCGTCGGCTTCATCGGCAGCGTCACCGAGGCCGGCTCATTGACGCGCATGTAGGCGGAGGCAATGGAGCCCCGGCCATGGCTATTGGCCGGCTGGCAGAAGTACCGCCCCTCGTCGGTGACGTGCAGCGCCGTGAAGGTGTAGTTGGCCCGCCTGCCGAGCTTCTGCAGATCCGCCCCCTCGCGCCACCACTCGTACTCGGGTGTCGGGTAGCCGGGCGGATTCGCTCCGCAGGTGAGCGTAAAGTGCCGCCCAGCGACCACTTCCGGTTCGGCAGGGGTGATCGACGTCTTTCCCGGTTTGTGCTGAATCTGCAGAACGGTGGTGGCGTTTCCGGTGCGATCTACGCCGGCCGAGGCCGCCGCTCCTGAGGGCGTCAGTGTGGCGGTGGCCGAGCAGACGTAGGCGCCAATGTCGTCAGCTGTGATGGCGGCAAAGTTGAGCAGAGGGCCGAGGGCGGTCTTGAAGCTGGGGTCGCCCACCTTTGACCAGACGATGCGGTGGGCGGGCGGGTTCGAGGTGACGGTGCAGCGCAGCTGAACGTGGTCCCCCGCCTTCGCCTCCTGCCCCTTGGCCAGCGTGGCGGTGGGCACGCGATCGATGGTGACGATGGGGCCGTGCAGGACGGAGAGCTCCAGGGCGGCGGAGCTGCGACCGACGGCGTTCTCCGCCGAGCAGTCATAGGCGCCCGAGTCTTCCGGCTTGACGCGGAGAATGGTGTGGTTGGGCGTGGTGGCCACGATGGAGCCGCCCTTGGTCCAGCGGATGGAGCGAGCGGGGGGGTTGGCCTGCACGAGGCAGCTCATCTCGGCGTTGCCGTCCACGGAGACGGCCAGCGGGTTGTAGGGGCCGACGGTGATGCGGGGCTTGTCTGAGGTGAGGGGAAAGTATAGGTTTTGGGATAAATAAACATAAAAAAACATTTGCTCATCTTTTTAAAAGTGAAAAAACTTACAGTGAACCGTCAGCCTGACGCTCGCCTCCAGCTTCTCATCGGGATAGGCCCGGTTGAAGACGACACACCGGTAGCGACTGCCGTCATCCTCCAGTCGGGGGCTGGCCAGTGTGAGGGTGTTCCGCGTGGGCACCGCCCTCGTTCCTCCGAGCACCAGTTCTCCGCCCTCCAGTGGTCGGCCACTACCTCCTTCAGTCCCTGAGTCGTCTGAGTCTCTGAACCACTGAATGGTCGGGTCGGGAGAGCCGCCCTTACTGGAGCACTCCAGGCGGAAGGGCTCGCCCTCCTTGGCCACCGCCTGGCTGGGCGTGATCACCGGTGGGTCGGGTGGATCTAAAATACGGGGGGGAAGGTTGATTAAAACCTCCCTTAAAAATCCTCAAAAACCCCAAAACTTACTGAGAATGGTGACCAGGTAGTTGGCCTCCTTCAGCACCGTTCCCGTGAAGCCGATGACAATTTTGCACTGGAACNCCTTCAGCACCGTGCCCGTGCCGCCGATGACAATCTTGCACTGGAAGAGGCCATTGTCCCGCTCGTAGTTGGCGCGGTCCACCCGCAGATCGTACCGCCCCGCTTCGGGGCTAAAGTCGACCCGGTAGTTGCGGTCCAGCGGTGAGTCGTTGATCGCCGCCGGCTCCGTCTTCGACAGCCCCTGGTTCGTCCGGTGCCAGTAGTAGACGACCTTGTCGGCGTCCCGACCCAGAAGAGTGGAGGGGTCGAAGCGACACTCGAGGAGAATGGTCTCGCCCTCCTGGGCGTCNCCGGCTCCGTCTTCGACAGCCCCTGGTTCGTCCGGTGCCAGTAGTAGACGACCTTGTCGGCGTCCCGACCCAGAAGAGTGGAGGGGTCGAAGCGACACTCGAGGAGAATGGTCTCGCCCTCCTGGGCGTCCTTTGGTATGGAGTTGGGAGGGGTGGTGGGGTCATTTGGGGAGGAGGAGTGTATCCTCGAGTCGGCGTCTGATGGAGAAAAAGAGAAGGAAGAGAAAATGTCAGTCAGGAATAGAAATGAGAATGCTAATGTGTGTGTGGTGGTTGTTGGGTTAGCAGACAGTTGTGTCTGTGTCTGTGTGTTTGCTCTGCCGAACAAGTTTTTATTTCTTTTCTTTTTTCCCTCTCCCCCAACATTTCCTAATATAGCCACCTGCAGCAGCAGCAGCAGCATCAAAGAGTGACCTTAATTCGGCCGCAACAGCAGCAGCCAAAAAAGAAAGAAAGAAAGAAAAAGAAAAAACGGGCAGCAAAACCGCAAACGAGTTTTGAGTGACTCGAGAAACCGTTGGCGCAACTTCAACAGGTGTCCGCCGTCGCCGCCGCATCAAAGCTTTTTAGCCTTCTCATCCATTGGACTTACCGACCGACTGTGCAATATCGTCTTAGCGAGGCTGGAGTGCGCATTTGCTTGTGACCACAACAAATAGGAGGAGGAGGTGGACTACAAAGCAGTAAAAAGGGATTTCTCAAAGACCGCAAAGGAGGCCACCACCACCAAGCCGGGCAAATTACCGCCGCCGCCGCATCGAGCAGCAATAGCAGCAGCAACGGTAATTAGTGATGCGGCCACTCACTAATGACTGTCCACAGCAGTGAACACCAAAAGCCAAAGAGAGTTGGCAAGACAGCAAGCAAGTTCCAAGCTTAAGAGTGAACATAAAGTGAACATCTCCTGTTCTTCCTCCTTCCTCTCATTTGCTGAACAAATTAGATTTCAAGAGCTAGTAAATGGAATCTTTGCATGTTGAATGCCGATGCTGCTGCTGTTGCTGCATCTTTCCTTCCCTTCCTCTGACCCTGAAGTTGGTAGGCTCGTCAAAAGCAAATACTACAACCGCCAGTAGGAGGTAATTATTAGGAGGGAATCAGAAGAAAAAGAAGAAGGGGAAGCTGCTGCCAATCCCATCGGTCATTAGAGATGGGACTAGACACTGCTGC
>NW_016179878.1:0-7042 GCF_001687245.7 Rhagoletis zephyria | reverse complement strand
ATTTTTTGCCAATTTAGCCGGTTCGTCCAAAAAGTTCTGGCAACACTGAATGTGAGGCATACATACTCATATGTACATACATAAAAATGTACGCGGCGTCGCTTGTACACAACCTGCAGTGCGCAAGTATCCGCATGAAATAAAGTTACTAGTTCTGAGATAGTGTCTAACAGAACGAGACTTGGACTGCTTTGTTATGCGATGAAGGACATTCGATATTTAAAAAATTCCTATTTCTGCTGGTAGACGAAGTGTAAAAAATTAAAATCTAACCACGATTCGTTCATATGGGCAAGCATCGACGTGTACGAATAAAGTATTACGTTGTTGTTGTTTAGGCAAGATTTTTCGTTTAGTGGAATACTTATGGGGCAACTGTCTGCCGCCAATGACACCTCCATTATAAAGTAGACAGCTGAAGCCGCTGTTCGGAGATTGAGCGGGAACAAGTGTTGTGGAAACGTAACGCATCTTGAACCATTTTTGGGCTAGAGAAATCTCCTGCAGCGCAGTTTTTTGTTTGTATGTATACCTAAATATATTTTATGTTATCACCTACATATTTACACATACACTAAACCTCTTTCTGGTTTACACCACATCGCTTTTGCTTTGAGTTTTTCCAGCGCTTTATGTTTCTTAACGCGCTTTGCAATTTCCAACACAATTTTTGCACAGCTTTGTCTCAACCTCAAAGCGCTATTGACTTTGTTTTTTTCTTTGTTTAATTGTTTTTTTTTTATAGTTTTCCTTTTATGTTTTTTTTTTCCCCGGTGGGCCGCTTTTTAAAGCAATTACCCACAGCGGGGGGACGCTTGCTGGTGTCTTTAGCGGCGCATTTTTGTTGTAAACTGGGCAGTGATTAAAAATGAAAGTGAAAAGCGTGGTTTAGAAATAAATGAATTTAGAGCGGCTTAGCATAGCTGTTGTATGTATATTAGAGTGGCCTTTTTGTTGTATGAAAAATTTGAAATGCATGAATCCAAAAGTTTTCGCACGGAATAATGTGAGTTTGGGGATATAAATAATACGTAATTAGTTTAAAACAGGTTCATGTGATTCCTAGAGGTTCCGGGTTGAGCATTTTCGTCCAAAAATGTCGAAATTACACCAATTTATTTTATTTTGCATTTCTTTTTTTTTAAGTGTATATTAGAAAAATTCTACATTATGCTTTATTAAAAATGATATTAAATATNGGAATAATGTGAGTTTGGGGATATAAATAATACGTAATTAGTTTAAAACAGGTTCAGGTGATTCCTAGAGGTTCCGGGTTGAGCATTTTCGTCCAAAAATGTCGAAATTACACCAATTTATTTTATTTTGCATTTCTTTTTTTTTAAGTGTATATTAGAAAAATTCTACATTATGCTTTATTAAAAATGATATTAAATATTATTATTATTAGATATTAAATGATATATTGATATAAATGATGATTTCATATTTTTCTCAGCTTTAATATTATCGTGTACCATGGTTTTTCAATCAATGTCAGACTTTTTGAGCACTTTAAAAAGGTAAATGTATTCAGTTTTCAATGAAAAACAGTTCAGGAATAAAAAATTGGGTTTCATGGTCGTAAAAGCTGAAAATTTAAAATAATAATTTCAATTTCAACATATTTCCTATTAAAAAATCAAAATGATCAACCCGGAACCACTTGGAATTTCCGGATCCGGAAAAAACAAATTTCATATATATTTTTCCTTGCCAACCTCATGTTTTTTCGGTTTTTGAAAATCGACCAAAAAAGGCCACTCTAATGTATATCCAATATAAAGACATGACTGTGCTACCATTTTATACATTCGTAAGTGATTAAAAAAAATTTCCAGTAATAAGTCAAAATAAATAAAATTTGGTTGGCTGGACTACTTTTGTATTAAAAAATTTCAAGGATTTAAAATTGCGACACCGCCATATTATTTGAGCTGGCAATCATTGCAAAGTCAAAGTCACGAAACATATGTGTTTTTATTATCCTCGAATACGTCAAAAAAAATTTTGTAATATCAATTACGGCTGCTTCGAAATAAAACTTTAAAAGCTTTTTTTCAATTATCCACGTCATTTTTAAGAAATTTCACATTTGCGATAAGTAATTCATACAACTTTGTTCGTTTTGTTGCCGTTTCTTCAAAAATTCCACAATTTGCGACGTTTGATGAATCGCCCCATTATTTTTTATATGTTCTTGCAATAAGGCGGTGCCACTTGCCACACAGCGCATGCAACAATAGTCCTATTGCGAACGAAGTCCTCAGGATGCATTATATCACTTAAGAACGAGGTGAAATGGGTGCTGAGATCTTGCGATTTGACAGCATAGGACAGCTTTCTCTAAGGCTGCATGAAGAGCGTGGTCCATGCCAATAAGCCCGAGACAATTTCAGAGCTGAATAACGAGATCACAAGCGTTGTAAATGATCAGACATGGGCGTAGTGTACTAATCTTTGAGTGCACTACGCTTTTAAGTACCACTGCTATAGCGATAGTGGAGCTGGTTTGTTTTACTAACACAATGTACAATGCTTTCCACTACAAAGTCATGCAAAATTGAGATGAAATAAAAAAAAAATCGTTTCGAAGAATTTTGTTGTGTTTTATTTATCTGCGGTCTATGAAATAAATCACCCTGTACTAAAGTATTAGATTTGCAAACCACGGCATACTAAGCCACAACTTTACGCCAAATCTTAAGGTATACTTCAAAAAAGGGGTACGTTAGATGTTTACTTGTGTCAATAATGGTTTATTCATCAAAAATGTATATTTGTTTGGTACTGTTTTCAAGAACAGCCATCCCAGGCACTGTACAAAACTCTTAAAAAGAAAACTTTTTCTTCTTTAAAGAAACTCAATGGCTGCGTTTCTTTATACATTCCGGATAATCCCATTTCACAGCCGGAATAAACAGAATGCTTTTGAGATATACGTCAACATATCATCAGGAACGTTCTTAAGAATAAATAAACAAAAAAGTTTATTCCAAACGTTCAGAATGAATAAAGAAATTCAGCCAATAAGTTTTTTCTAGCCGAATTCACATTCTTTTCAAAAACTCTTGAGTGTATGCAAATCAACATTCTACAACTCATATGTATGTACAGTAGATTTTGCTTAGCTGCACATCCTCCTTTGCACGAAAAACTTGTGCACCTAACCGAAAAAGGCACTTAAGCGAATTTTCTTTACTACTTCAATGAGGAAGGTATCCGAATCCCTATGAACCTATGAAACCAAATAATGGAGAAGCACTTATCACGTAGAAAATAATGCAAGCGAATTTTTTTTTCGAATGGTATCTTATTATCTACATAACTAGAAAAATTGATAGCCATTTCCGTTGTTCTGCGATATGAGTAAAATAAATAAAAGCTTGTAAAATTAGGTAATTGTAGGCCAGTGCAGGTAAACGTAATACTTTCTTTGATAATTGATACTAGTTGCACAATTTTTAAGGCAGCTATCGCCAATGTGCAGGTATGTTGAATGCATCTATCGGAGCAGTTTCCTTATAAATGTTAAAAAATAATGTCTGAGATGCGCATTTTGGGGTAGGTATCTTAGATGTGCACTTAAGCATAAAGGCAGCAAAGCAAAATATACTGTATTCTAAAAATCACAGGAAATCAATTATCTACATACATATATGAACTGATGAAATCACAAAAACAATATGAGTACGATTAACTAAGCAATTTCAGTCCAAGTAAACATAGACGAAATCAAATCCTTGTACATGCATACGTGCCCTCACCACCACGAACCAGAAAGTACTTACATCTCCACAATTCCATTAACATGCAACAATACAACTACGCAGGTATTTTCATGCGTTCAATGTACACATCTCTGCACACATGTAAACTACAAGTGATTGCTATGTATTCGCAATTTGCAGTTACAGCAAATCAAGTGTACCGTTGTAAACACATGCATAAGTAACTGAGTGGCAGCGGCAATTGGAATTTGCAACAATTTCCTGAAAACATTATCCTTCCTCAACTGTTTAATAATGCTTTAAACAAAAAAAAAAACTGTGCCTAGTATAACTGGAAATCGGTGCGTGAGCATGTTTGAGTAACCTGAACTCTCAGTTCGCTAAACTGGCGAAAAATAAAACCAAAGTATATGTATATGTACGTCCTGTGTTCACACAATTACAATAAAACAAAACGTCGATCGAATAAAGGATACTGTCCGTTATCAATAGAAAACGAAACAAATATACATACACATAAAAGTGTACGTTCGTGTGTAAATTTGCAAAATCTTACAGTGACCTCAGCACGTCGCATTATTTTTCTGAATTCGTGCGATTCATGAAGCTTTAATAAAAAAACTATCAAAAGACTAATCGAGCTTTCACACCTCAAATAAAGCTTTCACAAAATCCGTCCATATTCTTTTTCAAGTTGCAACAAATCTGTTGGAAGAATAACGAGTTTTAAACAGCTTTCGTAAAACAAAGCTTTTGTTTATAAGTAATGTCTTAATTTCAAAAGCTCTCTTTAAAAATAACAAAAATGAAAATGTCAAGGACACAGTGTTGGCCAAAGAGAGCTCCGCATGTGTGACTATGAAGTGGACAACAATTTTTACAGAAAAAATACAGGAAAATTTTTCACTAACCTATTTCCTGCATTTGTAAAAAGTTTCACAGCAGTGTTGCCGTTGAGAATTTTCAGAAAGTCGCAAAGAAGAGTCACTATATAAATTTTGCTTTTCTTTACTAATAAAATAATAAATCTGTTGAATTTGAAAAGGAAAGATCGGGGCAGCTTTGCACAAAACAGGGTTGCAAACATACACATAAATCGAGTTGCTGCAGGGAGAAGAGTTGCATTTCCCTTAAAAGTTTTAAGTGATGCATTTTTTCGTACTTACAGGAGGAACAATTTTTTAATAGCATGGTTCTGTTAACGTTTCCTAAAAAATCTCTGAAAAGTTGCAAAACAGTCGCACATAATTTTGGAAAAGGGTCAAAAAATCAAAATTTTCAAAAACTCTGGTCAAAGAGTATTGGCGCTTAAAAAGGGTCAAATTGCCCCTTTAGTCGGCCAACGGCAACACTGCTCCACATTATTGAACTTTCATAAATTTTGCATTTAACTTAGTGCATATAAAATATCCGTTCATATAAAATATTTAGAAAATTATAAAAAATTCGCTGAGCATGGATATGAACCAAAGACTGTCAGAGAGAGCTTTTACTACATATACGCGCGTGTATAGAAAACCTATAGCAAACTTAAGAAAGCTACTCCCAGGCGATATCAACTCTGCTTTAAAGCTTAAAAAATTTCTAAAACAGAAAATTATATTTATTTACTTCTATAACTACTTGAGCAACATCATTTTAGTAAAAAGCTGAAATTTGAAGCTAAATTTTCCTAAAGCTCTAAAATGCAGTTTATTGCAAATACCGAAAATTTCTACCCCATAAGGGACTTAGTCCAAAATAGTTGAGATAAATGACAAACTCTGGCACTTTTTCAGACAGCTGAAAGCTTTTACTAAAATGACGTATATGCTGACTGGTAAATGAATAAATATCCCTACGTTGCATGTACATGTGTTTGTACATAATTTAGAAAGCTCATAAGGCTCTAAACGTATTTTCACTATTAAGCTAAGAGACGAATAACAAAATATTTAGATTTCATGAAATCTCTAGTCAGCTTTAAACCTTCATTAAAAGCTTCGGATTCTATTCAATGAGTTTCTGACATAAATTACCTAACCACTTCTTTTTAAATTTCACCAATTGAATTTTATTTCCGAGCTTTCTTCAAAGATTTGAATTTTTTTTTTAAGTAGTAAATTTATTTTTAAATTCAGGTAAGGCTTTCACCAAAAATATGAAATATAGTTGAAAATTATAAATAAAAGCTTTGCTACTGAAATATAAGCTCTACTGATCTATCACTTCTTCTGCTTTTTCTTTCAGTAGTAAGATTTATATTGTATTCAAGTTGGACCCCATTTAACTTGTTTAATGCTTACGATGAGACCAGATGAAAAATAACTTACTATCGCCTTGGCTTTTTTTGGCGGGCAGACATGCATACATTTTTGTAATTTTTTGACAATTTCTAATTTAAAATATTTTTGAGAATATAAATAATTGAACATTGAGCATGTCCAACGAAAGATGTAGGCTCTCTCTGATTTGTTGAAGCAGAAAGCTTTCCAATACAACTCTTCACGGAACTGATTTTCAAACAAGTTTAATTTTCCAGCAACAATTGCATGTGATTTATCTTGTTTATGAACACGTTTTATTCATTTAACTTGTTCAAGCTCATTCAACATGTTCAACTCACCCATTTGAAATTAGTATTACTTTCAAATTCAGGCAAAGCTTTCAACAAAAATGTGAAATCTAGTTGATCATTAAGCTTAAAAAAACGAAAATCTGAAGTAAAAGCTCTACTAAGGTCGCAGCTTTCATTGTAGCTTTGCGCATAATTTTTGCAATTTAATGAATTTTTTAACAATGATGTTTCAACCTTAAAATTCGCTGCAGAAATCAACAGATTGCATCAATATCAAGATTTTTTTTAAAGGCCCATAGAACTCTGAGATTTTTTGTAAATAAATATGCGTCCTTTAATAACATGTTATTCCGAAGCTTGCCAGAATTTGTAATTGATTTTTACATTTTGCTCTTTAGTACCTGCTGTACACTGAATCTAGCAGCCAACGAAAGTGATGCACATATGTATGTATGTGTAGTTAGGTATATTTCAATTTATGCGAAAATTTCGACATGCGCACCCAAAGTAAATTTTTCTGTTGCACCTACATATGAAACTACAGGTTCCCTGTAATCACATATACACCTGTACTATACTACTACCCAGCCAGCAAAGAAACGTAAATTTTGCCGACAGTACAGTTTAGTTCAATTTTCCGTATCCGATAACGAATAGATAAAGCTCGTACAGTTATCATCAATTTTCGTATACGGAAATCGTTCGAAACGTTCGAAAAAGATGATGTCATTTGAAAGCAATAATTTTATTTTAT
>NW_016179876.1:0-7044 GCF_001687245.7 Rhagoletis zephyria | reverse complement strand
GGACATTAATATTTGGTTATTTAAAATCGGACATACATTTTTGATAACCATGACTAAAATTTTTGAAATCAGCATACATACTTGTTTTAGATATTTAAAACTGAACATAAATTTGGGCATTTAAACTTTTTTTCTTTCTTTATTTATTTTTCAAATTTCATTCCATTTTGGGAAACTTAAATTTTCCTCCCTTCTATATAATTATTAAATTTTCTTTTAATTTTTAGTTTTTAATTGTTTTAAAAAGAAATATATACGTTCTTTAAATTTAATTTTTTGAAAACTTATTGCTTAAACACGCATAGAATAACGCTGCTCATTCGAAAGACAGCAATGAACTTTCAAGATAGTGGCCAAAATTGGCAATTGTCTTGCGAAAGACGTATGTTGAGTTTAGAGACGGTTGCCAGAATTGTCTATAAACGCATCTTGCTTCGGCGACCGTTTTAACCTTGACTAAGTTTGTTCTACCGGGAGAAATTCCTCCTTACTTCTCGTAGACACCAGCCAGGTTTCCACAAAATCTTTACCAAATATGTATTCATCTATTTGTGGTGTTCTATGCAACTTACCTCACTTCGTTCGTTCCTTGACTGTGCCTTCATTTTGCAGGCTTGCCTTGCTTGTATATCTTCCTCCCACCACCACCAGCTGTACTTTTCCTGGACATTTGCTTCGTTTTCTGTCTTTGTGTACAACAAACCATTNGGCCCCCGCTTTTCCGTATTGTTGCTACTGTGTTTGGCACCATTGCATTTAGTTAACCGTAAATTGTTGTTAGCACGCCTGTTTTATTCAATGTAGTACTCTCTATGCTGGACCCTGAACCCGACCGGTATTGTTATGTTTTTTTGTTTTTGTTTTTCATATTGTTGTTAGTGTTACATGAAGCTGCAATAATTTCCTTTAATAATTCTCAGTCATTTGGAAAATAAAACTGTTGATGAGGCGTGGCATGGCATGGCATGGCATTCGCCCACTCCCTTGCCCTTGCTTTTATTGCCCTGCCGTTAGCCTTTGTCATTTCTTGCTTGCTTTCGTTGCTCTTCCGCTCACCCGCCTCAACTTGTTACATGTTACTTTATGTCCGCCTTATTGTTCACTGACCGTACATATACATACACATGTATGTGTATGTTTGTATGTACTCGTAGCTTGGTTGGCTATCCAATCGTCCCGGACTTTTGGCCACTTTGTGTCTTGTTGGCAGTTGTTGCCACTCTTGTTGATTGTCCGCCCCTCCCCACCCCCCACACTTTTTGCATTGTAATTCCTTGCTGTCAGTTGTGCGTTCCAGCATCTGTCGCGGCTGTCCTGTATCGGTGCTTGGCCTTCTGCAGCGGTGCTCCTTTTGTTGCTGTTATTGCAATGTGTGTGCGCGCGTCCCGGTAACCGCCCAAATCGTGTAGCAACATAAAAATTTGTGTTGCCCATTTTTTTTCTGCCAGCATTCCCGCCTCGCATCCCTTGTTCGCAATTTTGGTGTGTTCATTGCCTTGGCCTCTCACTGCTGCTCGTGTTTGTTGTTGCCGCTGTTTTTGGTCCTTTGCGTAGCATCGTTTAACCTTGTATAACTTGTTATTATAATATCGCTTGACTGGTTTGTTATTGTTTTTCACTTTTTGTTTTTTTTGCTGCTTTGGTGGTTTTTCATTTGGCATCCCCTTTTACTGCTCGTATTGTTTTGCCGCAGCGTACTATGAAGACTCAACTCTATCGCCCATTTGGACGCCTGATTTGTGTTGCTGGTTTTATTATTTTTTTTCTTTTTCTTTTCTTATTGTTCCTTTCGTTTGCATTTATTTGGTTATATTTTCTTTCCGCTCGTTTGACGATTTTACCTTTTTTGTGCGCAATTTTTTCTTCTGCGCTCTTGTTTCGCGTCCCTCATTTGTGGCTGCATTTTCCCCTCTGACCCCTCTTCCATTTTTTGTGGTTTTCACCGGCGTTCTATTGTTATTGTTATTGTTTTTATTGCGCAATTTGTTGCAGTGATTTTTTCTTTCCGTTCCAGTATACCTGGCGTTCAATCCCGCGTAACTTTCGCTTTGTATGCGCGCACCCATAATTTATTTTCATTGCCGATTCTTCCTGAATGGCTAGCAGTGGCGCCGTGTTGCTGTTGTTTCCCAGCATATTTCCTCGTGTGTTTGTGTGTATGCGTGGGTGTTTGCAACGCCTTACGTGTCGGCTCTTAAGATCCCTAATTAATTATTTTGTATGTATAACATAATTTTAATTTTAATTACCATTATCATAATTCCTTTTTATTCTTCTCATTTCAGGTAAGTCTCGACCTCAGCGTCTTTTAAGGTTATACTTACATAAATTTGCGATTAAGGGTATGTATAAAAAAGTAGATGTTTCTTTGAGGATTGCTACTAAAGCATGTATGTAGTACATGGATCTTCTTTTGACTTTTCCCTGTAAATATAAGAAGTCAAAAACCCTCATTACTTTCCACAAACAATAACAGTTATTGTGAAGTATGTAAATGTATTAAAAGAAACCTTCAGAGACGCGCCAGCTTTGATAAGCTTTGAGGTTAAATTCGACTCCCAGGCAGCGTTGCCACTGACGAAAAAAAACTTAAAAAAAAATCTACCAAATTTGAAAAATATCTACCAATAACTTTTTTTAGTTATTGTATTGTAAAACCTAAGTTTTTATTTTATTTTTTCAGTTATTTCAATGAGAATTCAAATTGTGTTTAATGAACTTTTTATTTAACTAATTATACGGTATTTGGGATCATATTAATGGCATCTCCTCAGTTTCCTTCAACCAGAAGCAAAAGTGATGAAACTAAAGGCAACATAAAAACTTCATCGTTTGAAAAAACATTAATTGGAGTATTATAGATAAATACAGTGACTCAAAAACCCCTTGGTGATTTTTTTTTTTAAATATTCACCATTTTTCAAGCAAAAATGTTTTTTTTTTATAAGAATATTGTTTGCGCTTTAACTTAACACTTAAATATAACGGATTCAAGCTTAATAAAACATTTAGAAAAATTAAAAAAATTTTCGTTTAAATTTCGACTTTTTTACTCTGAATTTGTAGAGCAACGTAAAGTATGGAGCCCGTAATATTTGAGCATAACCAATAATGTGCAGTTAACAAATTCCCGTTGGTATTTTTTAATTTTTTTGCCGCCAGTATTTCGTGTGTTTTTTTTCATTTAACAATTGCCATTGATAAAAAATGGCGTTGGTTTATTTTTTTTTTTGCGAACAATCACAGTGCGTAATTAAACACCTGTCCATTTTTTCTTTTTATTTAAATAACCATTGAAAGTATTTAGGCAAACAAAAACTCCTCGGAATTCCAGTAAGAAGAGTTTTAAATAGAGCACGATACATTCGCCTTTTACCGATATACATTTATACGTATGTATCTAAAAAGTATGCATTAAAGCGTTCGAAAATTAATGCAATAAAGTAGACTGCGAAAAATAAAATGGAAACGAAAAGTTTCATTTGTTTTTCAAACCAAATAATTCAACAAAAATTTACCAAAATGAGAAAAAATTGACCTTTTTACCAACCCAAATTTTTTCTACCAATTTTGGTAATAATTTACCAAAGTGGTAATCCTGCTCCTTTTGAAGAGGGGGCTATTAAAAAAAAGTTGTAGATTTTTTTGAATCAGTCTAATGTCCATACACATAAGCCGATGACAGTTTGTACTACGAGAAGTAATACCCCAAGTAGTCTGCAGTCCCATCTGCTCACTGGAAGCAAATACCTAGTAAAACTCTGAGATTGAGGGCAGCATGAGCTTTGTTCACATTCAGTCTTATCTGAGGCTGATAAAGTTGTGCTAACTTAAAAACTTGACACAAACTTTTTGTAATTGAAAAAGTGAAGATACGATTTTGCTATATTAAAAACCAAAAAAAAAAAAAACATTCTTTTCATTGAAAAATTGGACATAAACTCGTGGTCATTAAAAACTGGACATAAATTTTAGTATTTTAAATTTGTAGATAGCCATTTAAGATATGAATTTGTATTTTGGCAATTTCAAAACTGGGCATATAAAATTTACACTAACAAGGTGAATAAAAACTGCATGTTGATAATATTTTGGTAATTTCAAAATCGTAATAAAATTTTTTGCTCATTGAAAAACTGGATATATGAAGTTGACACTGAAAAGATGGATAAAATAGCACACAATTTCCTATAAGAAAGCAGTTATTTATACCTACATATATTTTTTAAGTTAAAAATGCTTCGTTACTCGGAATTACTGGAATAATAAATGAAAATTTATTCTTCATTCGAAAAACTTATTCTTCGTCTAAAATTACTGTAATGATGAATAAAAATGTCTTACTTGAGTAAAGAATAAAAATTTGATACAATTTAATATATGTACAAATAACTTCTTAACTTTCTTAACGCCTATGTATCTCCAATTCAACTCATAGCAACTCAACTGTTAATTAGTTCTCACCTTAAGGCAAGCGCTTGTTGCTGCTGCTGCTGCTGTGCACACCTTCTAAATTATCGAAATTAACTAATCTACAGCGTGCGACGCTGTACATTGCTTGTAATTTGAGCCTCATTTACTGCTATTTTACGTCATTGTAACCGCCGCCAATCAAATGTAAATTCAAATCCAAATGCCAATTTGCAACACCAAAACCTTTCACCGCGCTGCCCGCTACGCCGCTGTCAACTTGTAATTTAATGCAATCTCAGCACACCCAATCCATAAAAATGCATAGAACCGAACCCCCAGATCCACACACACACACACACACGCCCACTGTTGAAGACACTGAACGATGCAAACTCGGTGCATTGTGTGCACTTTCACCTTGGCTTGATGGTGATGGTGTTGCTTGCTGGCGACTTGTTGGTTTACCATGTCGAGAGATGGGGCTTTGCATGCTGTGTAGCAACAGTGTAACATACTTACGAGTAATTCTCGTATCAACGAATCAAGCAACAAAATAAATCAATTCTAATTAATGCTGCTATTGAATGAACTTGGCGGTATGCTAAACTAAACATTCACACGCAAGCACACTTGCGCAGTACATATCTATGAACTACATACACTAGGCGACAAATGAAAGTGTACACCTTGTTCTTATTTAATATTCACAATTATTTTGATGAACATTTTTTTTTTTATTAATTATTAATGAAAATACAGTTCATTCTATAATATAAATCACTTAAAAAATCACAAGTTTCACACTTTATACACAGTTAAAAAACATTCAAATGATTTTGGTAAAATTTTTTAACTTCTTATTCAGAGTTTCTAACTGTGTTAAACTTGCACTTCATTAGATTAAAATTGAGTGGGCTACAAAACGGCATACCCTCAAATTTTTCTAAAAAATCTGAATAAAAAGTTGAAAATTTTGATACCATTTTTTTTTTTAATTTTAGCGAAGTTTATATTAAGTGTGAAACTATAATTTACTTACATGTTTTATATTAAAGAATGAGCTATAGTTTCCTAAATAATTAATGCAAAAATTTTTTCAAGAAAATAATTGTGAACAAGGTGTACACTTTCATTTGTCGCTTAGTGTATGTATGTTTGCATGCATGTGTGTGTTTGTGTACTACTTAACCCTGTGCTTGCGCTTATTCAACCAACACTCTAAATTATTGACAGCAGTATTTCCTTCTCTATCTAATTTCTCTTTCTCTATCTATCTTCTACTTAATTCAAATCAATTCGGCTTGAATTGGTTGGATTAGTGTTGCAAATATTCTGTGTAGCTTCATTATGTAGATTAGCCCAGCAGGAAATTGAGAGTGTCGGCCGAATGCCTGTTAGCATTTAACTTCAGAAAAGAGTGTTCGAATGATATTGGACGTTTTATTCTTTAAGTTTTCTTTGGTTACTACTAAAGTATAAGGACACGAAAAACGATGAACAATTTTCCCAGCCTTTGTGTAGTGGCTTTCTTCTACTTTAAAGGCTCCAATTACCGAACGCACAAGAGCCTATAAGTATCGTTTGGTACTTAAACAAATTGATCAGAAAGACAAAATTTTATAATCATATGTGGTAGATACAGCAATCTGTAGACAGTCAGGGGATTTTAAAAGCGTAAACAAAAGTATATCGGGTAATCTCTCAGAACCCTTTTTAGGCTTTAGGGGCTGACTACACGGCTGCCTCTAAACTTTTAAGTATCAATATTGCGTTCAAAATCTAATAAAAACCTCTCACATTATCGCTTAAGTTGTAAAAAACTTCGCGTGAGAAACATCGTAAACAAGTACACAAAATGAGATCCAATCAAACTAACGAAACTACCCGCTGGCTTTAAAGTTTAAACAAGATGGTTTTGGAGACCAATCGGATTGGTTCGCGAGTGTAGTGCAGTCTTTCTCAGAGTGGGTGATATCGTCCCCAGCACGAAGCTCAGAGATCACTAGTAGAGGCGTTAACTAAAAATTGTTTTTTTTATACCCGAGCGCACTTGACGCTATTGAAAATGGGCGAAATCGGACAATAACCACGCCTACCTCCCAAATAACGGTAATTTTCAGAAACACGAAAACTCCGATATTTTAGTAACTACTGAAGATAATTCACTCAAAATTGATATTTACAATGATTGTTAGACGGAAAATAAGAATATTAAAAATTTTAAGTTAAACTGATGAATTAGTTATTATTCACATCGATATATATTTTTTTATTGATTCGCTCGTAAACACATTATTGGAGCGCCACCCATCGCAGGGTCCTTCCCCCGAAATTCTCGCGGAGTTCGATCAACTGAGTATAGGCATCCTAGTAATCAATAAGTTCTTTTTATACCAGTTTGTTTTTGCTTTTTAATCTTTTAAAAATTTTTCTCCCAGGGCCTATTATACCTTGGAAGTTTTACTGCCTCATTTGCCGTCAACTTCATTTCAATTTAAATGACTGCCTGACCAAGTGACTGACTGTTTGATTGAATCTCTGAGAAATTGTACATGTGCTGGTTGTTGCTCATTTACTTTCATACTTCCCACTCTCTTTCCTGCTGCTCCTCCTCCCCCTCTTCGAACAAGA
>NW_016179875.1:0-7045 GCF_001687245.7 Rhagoletis zephyria | reverse complement strand
ATTTGGCATGATTTTGTGATAGGGGTATTCAGTAAAAAATGCTCGAAAAAGCTAGTGTCACGAAACTTTATTCAATTGTTAAAAAATTTATATTACATTTTTTTTTTGGAGTATTTCTGTAATCTATATACTTTTTT
This sequence comes from Rhagoletis zephyria, assembly GCF_001687245.7. Lineage (NCBI taxonomy): Eukaryota > Metazoa > Arthropoda > Insecta > Diptera > Tephritidae > Rhagoletis > Rhagoletis zephyria. Next base: position 6,908 of record NW_016179875.1, on the reverse strand, counting down.
TTGTGATATTGCATGACAAAATCAAACTAAAGGCTGGTTTTCACTATGTCAAATTCAATGGCATTTGTCGTCAAATAAATGAAAACACATTGCCAAATGGGATCAAAAAGCGGTTTATCGTTTGATTTGGACCAGGATAGGTTTTTAGACGTGCACATGCGCTACGAAATCTGCTATCTTTCAGTTTTTGGCCCATAATATCATTGGTAAAGGTATGGATAAAGGAGATAAAGTTGCGTCAAAATATGACGCCAAATTTTGGCGTCAAAATANAATATAAGTATAGACGTCTGAATTCCTCCACCAACAATAAACGAGCTCTTAGTATGTAATTACATACCGATACTACATGTAAACAACAAAGCCACCTAATCAGCAACCCCAAATTAATTAGTATTGTTTTCTTGTTTTTTTTTTTTTAATTTTTACTCGTGTTTTATTCATTTCGCACGTTGTGTGGCAACATTCGCCCCCCCCCCCCCCCCCCCCCCACCAAAAAAAATAAAAATCCCTTCTAAGGGCTCATGCGTTGGTCAGTTGGCATTGCTAATTTGCGAAAATTCAAAAAGGTTTCAGCTTTCGTCGATGCGTCCACTCCACCTTATTTTTTGTTTTATTCTACTACCCCAGACGTTTTATAACTTACATGACATTTACATTTAAGGCAAAAACAAATAGAGTTTAACCCAAGTTATGTAAATTTTGCGTGCTTCTCTATGCCTTCAATATTCATTCCCTTTTTATTGTTTAACGTGTCTCTACTTCCTTAATACTTTATCCCTTATTAGCGTTAATTTGACTTTTACACTTACATTTGGCATATTTGCACATTTTTGCACACTTTTTCGTTTAACCTTTTGCCGTTCATTTCATTTAATTTGTCGAATTTTGTTTGTTTATGTAACAATGCTCTGCCTACATGAGCTAATCTTTCAATCATTATAGTCAAGCACTACTAACGGTAGGCTCAAGAAACAGTATGCATGCCCAACTGAAGCTTTTCCTCTGCGATGAGTGGCACTTGAACTTCGATAACGGTTTTCACGGGGTGAGAGTTTGTAGCGGCAGTCGGATCCTGTGATTGTGTGGTGAGGAACTGGATCTTGTCCGGGAGTTCCTTGGAATACTTACTGTCTTGTCTGGGATGTGACTCTGCTTCCAGAAATGGCTGTTTAAGTACTCCCTACGAAGATGCGTGATATAGAGATAGCACAGTAGTGGCGAAATGCACACCATCACCTATTTGGTTATTTTTTTATTTGATTTCGAAAAAGTACTGACAACAGTCGGCCACTCAAATAATTCGCCACCCACCGTTTTATTTTCAGCACCGTGGAATACCAAACGCTGTCAAAGACGTTTAACAATTCCAACGTAACTAGAACAGTTCACTCATAGGAGCGTTTATGATTCAGGTCGCGTTTATGGCCTCTACTACGGTGGTAGTCCGTCGAAACCAATGGGTTTGGAGACTTTTGCCAACCCACCTGAACATCATGGATGGTGAAAGTAAGGCACGCACTGGATTTTTGGATAGTTGTGCAGCCTTCTGTCAATCGACGTTTAACCTTATCCACCGCACAATGCAGTATTAACTGCCGTCCAAAATAGGTCATGAATGTATTGAGGTCCGGCGAAGCGCCATTGCAGAATGTGATTTTCACGCATGGCAAAGATTAATCACACTAATGGTGAAGTTGCAAGTATTCAAGTTGAGTTGTTACTCAGGTGAGCTCTGCGGAGACCAGGGGCTTCCTTGGAGCTTGCTTAAGCGTTTCAGAAGTTGCATCTAACCGAAGTAGAGTTCCGCTGGAGCCGTCTCGGGCATACGCATCAGAAATAGATTTATGGTCCGTGGATGGGAGCAGAACGGTTCAAGGTGCTGCTCCAGGGACGAGCAACGATTGGAAAGTTTGGCCAATATCAACAAGTTTAGATCGTCGTCTGTCGAGAGAATTTTTAGTAATGTAATAGTAATGCTTACTGGGTAGTATTACTTTTAATTATATATATATATATATATATATATATATATATTATATGTACATAGTAGGAATGGCTTTGCGGATTTTAAATAAGCTACCCGGAACTTGCCTCAAAATCGGGCCGTCATAAAAGTCTTAATATTCAACATTAAAGGAAATATGCCAGAGGTGGTCTCACGAGCAATTTCCTTTGCAGAAGACAGGTTCAAATCGTGGTCTCAGAAATATCAACAAAAAAATATTGCCAAAGCTGAAATAGCTTCTCACTAAAAGCTATCTATCGCTTGGGGAAGCGCAAACTGCTGCTCCTCCAAGTTGTGTAAAAGCTATGGGTAATAATCGATTTTTTCTTTCACTTAAGCTAGCCTTAATGGTGGCCTATGTACTTCCGGAACCTGCACCCGCTATAGCGGTTACGACCCTCCTACCCTCAAGGAAAGAGTGGAGGCACGACGTTGTACGTAGTGGACGCTCCTTCCATGTATACACATATGGCTCAAAGCTCGAGGGGAGGGTCGGAGGAGGTGTATACTCCTATCACCTGGTAATCTCCCTTAGCTTTCGTCTCCCGGACCACTGCAGCGTGTTTCAGGCGGAACTGATGGCAGTTGACAGGGCCACGAAAGTGCTAAGGTCTGATATGATACCCCAAGTTGATATCTATATCATCACTGACGAGGCAATAAAGTCCCACACGAAACAGTCGACAACCTTCATGGTAGCCATGAAATGCCGCGCATCTCTTAACGAGATGGCTGAGTCACTTCGCCCAAAGGGGATATGGGTTCCAAGACACTGCGACATAGAGGGGAATTGTAAGGCCGGCGAAATGGCGCGACTCGGCACAAAACTTCCTTTTGGGGATATAAACGACGAAATAGGAATAGCCTTACAAACTTGTAGGCTACTTATCTCTGAGAGGCTTACTAAAGTAGCGAACGACTGGTGGCAGGACGAAATCACCTGCAAAACTGCCAAACAATTATGGCCGGTGCTCTGCGCCAAGGCACTGGCCTACTATTAAGTATAAATAAACACAATATTGGATTATTAGTATCTGTCATAACAGGACAGTGCCTAATTGGCAAGCATACCTATCGACTTGGCCTACGTTTACATGACTTCTAAAGAAGCTGTCAAGATGAAGAGGAGGAGAAAACGTGGAGAACCTTAGGAACATTCTAAAATTCCTAAAGAAAAAAATGGAGACAATCCCTAATCACAAAATTCCAGTACTATATTGTGAACACTGCCAGAGGAATACAGTATGAAAAATTGGGTTTGTGTGGGAGGTGCCACTTAGCGGTATGAAATATACTTTACATCCGATTCTCATACCTACCATATATACACAAAAAATTGCATAAAGAGCAGTCGAGCCGTTTAGGAGGAGTTCGACCACAAACACACAGACTTTTATATATTAGATTGCACAAAGTTTGAGAGTTAGTTTTATACAGTTTTCGTCAAAATAAAAAAAAAATCAAAGTTAAACAATAGATTAATTTATAGCCACATATTGCCAAAATGTGGGTGGCGTATATTTGTGATAAGCACTATATATCTATATTATTATATGAGATCTATTAAATTTTTTTCGTAGTAATTGGCTTAGCCTAAAAAAAATCATCTCTTAACCGCTCCAGTGCCATTGTCGGCGCACACTTAATAGAAAAAGAATACGTCCAAAAAGATGTAAATACCTAAGAAATAAATATACCGTATTAAATCTTATAACGGGTGATTTTTTTGAGGTTAGGATTTTCATGCATTAGTATTTGACAGATCACGTGGGATTTCAGACATGGTGTCAAAGAGAAAGATGCTCAGTATGCTTTGACATTTCATCATGAATAGACTTACTAACGAGCAACGCTTGCAAATCATTGAATTTTATTACCAAAATCAGTGTTCGGTTCGAAATGTGTTTCGCACACCCAATTGCTGCGAACGGCGACGAATCGACATTTCACGGTCTTCAGCAACACTCTCAGAAACAGACGCAATATTCTCTTCTGTACGCACTGTACGCATTCGTGTGGTTGGTTTAATGTCCAATAAAGTAAACTGAGTGCGAAACTTGGTCACAATCGCATTAATTGTTTGCTCACTTGGTCGATTATGTAGACCATAAATCGGACGTAAAGCGAACCGAACACTGATTTTGGTAATAAAATTCAATGATTTGCAAGCGTTGCTCGTTAGTAAGTCTATTCATGATGAAATGTCAAAGCATACTGAGCATCTTTCTCTTTGACACCATGTCTGAAATCCCACGTGATCTGTCAAATACTAATGCATGAAAATCCTAACCTCAAAAAAATCACCCGTTANAATGTCATGGACCAATCTAACGTTTCAAATAAAGAACCGATGAGATTTTGCAAATTTTATGCGTTTTTTTTAAAAAAAAAGTTATCAAGCTCTTAAAAAATCACCCGTTAGTTCACCAGTCAGCCTAAAATCTGGTTTGATTTAAAAGAAATCGGAAACGTATACTCCAAAAAAAATGGCAAAAGTTAGAGCGTGGCTTCTTGTATTCGTTTCCTTCATTTAAAGTACTTCAAATAAAATTTCTTATTCTATGAAAACCAATTATTTCAATAACTCTGAAAAAAAAACACCAACATAAATTACCGAGGTCCAAACGATTGGCATCCCCTGACGATTCTTGGCCTTAAACTTCAATTTTCATAAAACTCCCTACACTCGTGGATCCCCAACGTTAAGAGCTATTTCGACGAATCAAAATCAATGGAATGCGAAAGTTAATAATAAAGAAAGGAACAATTATTGAAATATGCAATTTTCGTATAGTGAGTGAGTATGGACGATTGACTTCATAACGCAAATGAGGCCGCAGTAAAATAAATAACATGAAAATTATAGGGCAGCAGCCATATGTATGTATGTATGTACATACATATACATATGAGCAGAATGCTTATGAATAAAAGAAAGAAATTTCATAAATTTCTGAAATAACACTCAAATGAAGCCATGCGTCCCCTGTGAGGGATGCTTTGCAGAAACTTAATTTATACATACATATGTATGTACATATACGTACAAGTGAATATGTAGTATGAACAATAACATCTGCAATTTTTATAAAAATTACTTTGTGATATTAGAACCCAACTGGGACTTATCTGTCATCACTGACGCGGATTGGCTGACGGTGCGAAGCATTTTCTTCTATATAAAAGGCACCATCCCAAGATAAAACGTGAGTGAATTTATTTTTTAATAACTAATCTTTATATATGGAGCACACTAAAAGCTCCTTTTCATATAAAACTTCGTACGTGTCCTACCCGTGACAAACGTTGTCCCACCCGTGACAGAGGAATTTCGGATTTTTTTTATAATAAATCCAGTATTTTTTTTGTAATTTTTGCTTTGTTTGTGTTCCTGGTTCTTTGTTTTATTATAAGACATCAAGTTCACACAGAAAAGTGAAATAAATTCGCAGAGTTTCCGTAAAATATATCTGCTCCAAAAAGCAGGTTCTTTTTTTGTCCCATCCGTGACAGAAGAAATAAATCAGATTTTTTCCATATAAAAGTAAGTTTGCATTTTTGCGTATTTTGTAATAACTCATAATAGTCAATTAGGTGTAGCTTTATCAAATTGTAGAATTTGTTGAGNTTTGCATTTTTGCGTATTTTGTAATAACTCATAATAGTCAATTAGGTGTAGCTTTATCAAATTGTAGAATTTGTTGAGTACTTTATACTTAAATTTAAGCAAGAAAGAAAATTTTTTCTGTACAAATGTCCAATCCGTTACGGTGGAATCGCCCATGTGTAAAACTTTAAGCGCTTTGGACAACCTCTAAATATTTTTTGATTTCAAAATAATAAAAACAGGTATAATATTTTGGCGCTTACACTGAGTATTTGACTGTGTTTCTCCTCCAATTTAGGGCGTGCGTCCTAATGTTATAACACAAATTGAGGGTGCGACAGTTTTACGCCGGCTCCGAATGGCAAATGAATTTTTTGAGAAGCTTTTTCAAGGTAGAAATACCCTCGGAGGTTTGTCCTTAATCTTAATCTTAGTCTCACTATAAACCTTCATCTTAATTTTAATCAGAATGTTAATCCTAATCTTAATTTTAACCTTAATCTTAATCGTAATTGTAACCCTAATCTTAATCTTAATCTTAGTATGATTCTTTATCTTAATCTCAATTTTAATCTTGATTTCAATCCTGAACTTAATGTTAATCGTGCCCCCGTCACCCTGTCTATTCATGTAACAGTACTGAAGATTAAATGCATTTAAAAATGGGCGTTTCTATGCACCAGTCATAGGGCAATAAAGATCAAATTGGTTCAATTCCCTAAAACAAATTTCCCGAAGTTCATAATCCTACTGAATGCAATAACGATGTGCAGATTGTACGCGATTATAAAATCTTAATCCACATCTACTCAGATGAGTCAGATCTGACGTGTTATCGGAATATTTCAGCTTCTGCCTGCCCGGTTATGGCAAATGTCCTTCCGGCGGAGCCATTTAGTATCAAAACATCATTGAACCAGTGATGCTATTTTTCAGCGCATTTATCAAACGTACCAGAATCGGTGCAGTCAACGGCCGTGTAAGCGTTCCTGCCTCACTTCCCCAGTCTTGTTTTCGCCTTCCTCTGAACGTTAATCGCCAGCGATGACAATCATAATGAATGAGTTTTGCTGCCGGCCAATGCCAATATGCTTGAATATTTTCGCTATTGTTGTTACCTCTGACCATAGTCTTGCAGAAGCTCCATAAACATAAATGTTAACTGCAGATACATTGCTCCCTGCTTATATTGTACATCTAAAATATGCTCTCTAAGTATGTACAGTCAAAATGTCCTTCTGCATCCTTACCAAATGCTTCCGTTTCAACGATTATCCACTCAACTATATAATC
>NW_016179874.1:0-7045 GCF_001687245.7 Rhagoletis zephyria | reverse complement strand
GCTAGATTAAGCGAGGCCTAATCTGTCCACTAACTGTTCCTGAGTGATGTGATTAGTAGCCTTGGTTAAGCTGTCAGCAACCATTCAATCTGTGGGCAGATACTCAAGTTGAATTTCACTGTTGGCTATATGTTCCTGAATAGCATGATAGTGTACTGCTATATGCTTCATTTTCAGGTGGTTGACAGGNTAGACATGAGATACCCGCCCGCCAACCCAGCCCAACCCAACCCAACCCATAGATGGGCGGGTTGGGTTGGCTCTGTCAAAACCCATGGGTATCATGGGTTGAAATTGGCCAACCCGTTGGGTTATGGGTTAACCCATAGTTTGGGTTGGGGCAGGCTGTTGGGTTGGGTTGGAATGTAACCCGCCAAAAATACCATTACAGCTGTGATACAAAATACCTTTGTATTGGAAAGTGGAATAAGATGTTGTTATAGAATATAGTATATTTTAACTAAGTCAATAGTTTTGCGCAACGAGTATTATAATATTATTTATTAAACATTAAACATTAGAGGCTTGGAGTATCCTAATAGCTATCTGTTGTATACAGAATGAATATCATGTGCCATCCATCATTGCACGATATTGTCCTGGTTCATGTTGAACACGACGAGGACGAAGATGGTTAGCTTTGGGTGTTGTCTCATCATCCTCGACACCCCCATCATCCTCAACATCCTCAGCATCATTATCATCCTCACCCTTGTCACTAATATAATTGCACACTGTAGAATCCTCAGAATCATGTTCAAACATCTCATCCACAAAGTCCTGTTCATCATTATCCTCCTGCATCCGGCGATATTCACTCTTAACCAGAAAACGATCTGTTGTCATCTGCAGCATCAATTTTTGAATAGTACCTCCATCAAGACGGCTTCGGCGGTAGGAGCAGATATCTCGTGCACTGTTGAATAGTCGCTCAACTCCAACACCACTTGCAGCAACTGCAAGAAAGTCACGCGCCATTAAGTAGAGAATCGGAAATCGAACACGATTTGTTTTCCAGTAGGTGGTTATGTCAATCTGAGCAGGTTCTAAATTTTGACGAGGTTAAAATGTGCTGAACTAAGAGGAAAGGTTGAACTGTTGAAGAGATCAAGAGGACTTACTCTCACCCAAATATGTCTCAACTTCTGCAAAGCCTTGGGTTGTCTCAGTTGTTTGAACAGTGCGACGCTTCTTGCGAATATGATGAGCCACACGGTCTAGTTGTGACAAGTGACTTGAGTGAACTCTCTCAACAGCAATATCTGGGTTCTTGTTTTTGTAATGCTCGAAAACCCTAATGAATACCTGACGGTATAAAGCAACCCAGTCCTCCTTGTCATCAATCCAAGAGGCTTCCATGAATTGGTCCAATTTTGATCGAGGATTCAGAATTGTTGCAATTGCATATACATACCCTTCACTTTTGTATGTTCGACGGTAGTATTCACGTAACTTTTGATGGGCATTTTCAAGACCTGTCCGAATCTTGACCTTCCATTCAATCCTTTTCCGCTGTAGTTTTCCAGCAGAATACTCAATGTGCTCAAACAAGGTACCATAAACATCAAAAACCTGGTGGACAGTTGGACCCTCAAGTTCAGAAAGTGTTGCTGTCATAAGATAGAATGGGGAAAGGAGATCACAGAGGTATTCAAGTTGTCGCCATTCCTCCTGATTCAAAGCAAAGTGCCTGATTGGTGCAGTGGAACGAAGGTCCAAGAATGCCTCAATGATAGGGCGCAGGCGCAGTGCCCGTCGTAACATGAGGAATGTTGAGTTCCATCGGGTTTTGCAATCAAGAAGCAGCATCACTTTGTTCATATGCTGCTCTTCTAAAATCCCATAGAAAAGGCCACGCTGCTTTGGACTGGCAAGTACAAACTTCACAATCTTTCGTATCTATTTTCAAATGTTAGCTGGAACAATAGCATCGTAATAAATTACCTTACCTTCTCAAGTGTTGAAGGAAGTCCACGATGACTGAATACTTTCCGATCCACCCTGTCATCCCATTTGGCTTCAACCCCTTCATTCTTTGCAGAAATCTTTATATCATCAAGGAGTGCATTGGCAGCCAGTTGAATGACGTGAGCAAGACATGGAACATGAGTAGTGGAGTGGGTAATTTCATGAAACTCTTGGTCAAACACACCGCGGAATGCTATGGACTCAGAGAGGCCATCACTCAATTTCTTTTTCCATTCCTGCATCATGGTTCCATTGTTCCGGGCACCATCTGTGGTTGCTGCAATTACTCGATAGAGAAAACCATGTTTTGTTAGAACTCGTATAACAACCTCTGCAAGATATTTCCCCTCATGTGAACTATGTAGTGGCTCAAATCCCAGCAAAGCCTCTCTGAAGCTAAAGTCTTCAGTGAAAAAATAGCCAGTTATAGCTAAGAATGCCTTTCCACATTTACTTGACCAACAGTCAAGGGCAATGGCAATCTTGCTAGTGACTGGTATGCTAGCCAAAACAATCTTCTGATTTTCCTCTGCCATATCCACAATTCGATCCCGGATTTTATGTCGACCAGGGATCTGCACCCCTTTTGAACCGGCTGCAATCTGGAGCATTCTTCGGAACTGGACATGATCAACTATGAGAAAGGGGATGCGACATGCAACGATAAACCGTGCAATCTGGTCACACAGACCAGTTTCAGAGTAATCAAGCCTCATCTAGAATACATGTTAGCAAAGTCATGATATTAACTAAGTCAAAATTGCACCTGCCGTTGGATTGGACATCATGGCAATAACATTTCCAGATGATGGTGTTGTAGACATGGGAGAGGAACACTTTGGTCCTTCCAAATGCGTTTTAAGTCCATGTGTTCCGATATTTCCATTTGAGGGATGTGCAAAAAATTGCTTGCAATGCATGCATTGTACCTTAGGATTCCCATTGGGGTACTCTGCAAGATCATTTACATGATCCCAAACAACAGATTTTCGAGAATCTGAACCCCAATTCATTGCCCTACCTTTCTCTCTGGCTTTGGCTGCATACGGTGTTCCATTCCACCAATCCAAGAAATTTGGAACAGCATCACTGCCATGCGGGTAGTATATGAAACGCTTACCCTGAGAGAGCACAATGTCTAGACCATTTGGACCTTTAGGCTTTGGTGGTATTCGGGATGGAGACTCAAATCCAGGAGTGGACTCGGTTGTAAAAGAGTGAAATGAAGCTGGACTGGGTGTCTCAGACATGTTCAGATTTTTAACGACGTTAAAACTTAAAACGACTCAAAATATCACATCACTATCCAACCTTAAGGCCTTTTATACTGGACATTTTCAAGGTGAATCAGTGAAAGACTGAAAGTGCTATACATCTCCACAGCAACCACTTGATATGTATATGATAATATGTGAAATGAACTATTGAGCATCACTAGTGAAGAGATATGAAAATCTTTGTTTTGGTAGCAACATGGTGGTATATGTCACTGTGCACCAACATACACAATATATATATTTACCCACATGATCAGTTGTCCATATCAGATAGAGACTTTGGTATATCACTATATCTACATAGGATTTTTTAAATAATTCTATACTAATGTAATTACTGAATAGTCAGTAATTGACTTAGTTAATATCACATCATGGTGCTTTCTACGTTTTTGACTCTTTGCCTTCTTGAGCGTGTTATAATTCTTGAACTTTTGGTTGATCTGGAGTACACAAATCGATCTGGGGCTGCGGGTGGTACAGTGTCACAGGATATGCCAAGCCTTTGATTCAACCAATCACATTTTAATTTGACCCACATAACATCTTGGCATATAATAAAACCTACATACCAAAGAAAGTGTAACTATTTTTACTGTTAGTGAATAAAGAAAAGCAGCGCATAAAGAGAACAATATAAATAGCACCATTCACTACATGATTCGATCGATCAATTAAATAAAGAAAATAAATGTAGGGTATAGGGCTAGCAGTAATTTATTAGACAGCCATCTCCTAAATTCAAACGAAGTTCTCTAAATATTCTGGACTGAAATTTAACGCAAAGCTGTACCGGCAAAAAATTATCAAAAGCGTTAAAATTGGACAGTGCTCATTGGTTCAAAAGGTGAGGTTTCCTTGCATTCTTTAATATCATTGCATACTTTTAACCAAGTTAAAACGACAAGGGGCAGCATGGCGAAGAAGAAGCAAGGGGGCGGGGGTAACCCATACCAGCAAAAAATCACAGACGCCTACATCGGAACACTTTTCTTTGATGTTCGAAGCCTAACCACTACCTGGCCTGATTGCACCAATCGGGATGTTGACCTGCTGCATGTCAACAAGCTTATGTCTGTGTTCGAGGCTGGAGTTGAACGTGTCGAGGAGGCGAAACGGCTCAAGGTTACTGTGACAAAATCAGAATGGGATGAGCTCCTTGCATACCTCATGCAGGTCATGAACAACGGCATAATCCAAGCACCAGCTCCTCTCCCAGTCGACGTTTCAGTATTGGAGTTGGTAGCTACTGACAAGTCCCGAATCATCTCTCACCTTGATTCTCAAGCATTGATATGCCCCCGAGACCTGCCAATAACTCCAATTCTAGAGGCGGGCCAGCATCGGAAGGCAGCACTGGAAAAACTTCTGATGCGGCGCACAAACTTTGCAGAGAGTGCAGCTGGGCAAGTGAAGGACGCGCAATCTGCAACAGAAGAGGTGAGTTCAGCATTTTTTTGACTTAGTTAAAATACCGTCTAACACATTTACAGGACTTTAGGTGGAGCGCTGACGTCTACATACGTGAGCACCTGGATCGGGAAGCATTGTTCGCGCTTCGAGCAAATCGGGAGGAGGTCTCTAAGGCTGACTCAAATGGAGATCTCCTAATTCGCATTCTTACTATACTTCGTTCCAAAACTCTGCCAGAGCAAGCACAGTTATTGAAAGCATCCAAAACCAAGGTTTGGCTCACGCAGGCATTCGGATGTGGTGATGACCAATTTATTGGACGACTACTGCAGGTCATCCGTGCCCGACCTCCCTTGCAGAATGCCATTCGGGACTACTGTGCAACACGCTATGGGGCGGTTCATTTTCGCCTTACCTGGGCGTCAAATGTTGTGTTGGCTGCATTGGACTTTGTGAGTAAAGACCAACTGATATTCTTCAAGTCTAGTATACTGACGACGTTAAAGATTTGGGTGGAAAAGATAGAGGAGTTTGTGGCAAACAGCAAGAAAGTGTTTCGCAACAAGATGCCTGAAGTCCGAGCTCAAGATTTTCAGACCCTCATGGCTTTGTTGCCTGTGAAAGACATCAGTGCTCTCCAACTCTTATTTTTCCCTTCTGAAACTGACATTAGCAATGGATTACTGGTCAAAGAGTTGGCCTTACCAGACTCAGTTGCAACAAATACTCTCCCTTCCTTGGAGTCCTTCACCACTGACGACAAGACATTTGTTACCAGACGCCCTGACTTTCTTCCAACAATGAGTGATGCTGAGTACTGTGCGACATACACCTTCATTGCTGAAAACCAAAATATTGCTCTCCCGACATGGAAGGAATTCTCTCAGTTGGATTCCAATGTCTCTTTTGTTGTCACTGGCGTGCTTAAACACATCCTGACATGGTATGATGCCACCTGGGAGTTCCCGCAGAAAGCAGATGATCGCCGAAAGACATTCGACTGGGTGGTAGAACTAAAGGTGGTGGTATTGGAACGTTCCGAATTGGCTGGAGACGGTACACGTGGCTACAAGGATGGTGCTGATCTCCTTAAGATTGCTAAGGGCATCATCAGGGAGATCTGGAACCAAGTGGAAAGCAATGTGATGTGGAGGGAAAAAAGTGCTATTGCAGAGGTAAGCTGATCGATGTTTCCTTTGGTTTGGAAAATGGAAGCTAATCAAATATGTCTCAGGCAAAACAAAAGCCGGAGATTCTGATTGGAGAAAAAGCCAAACCTACGATTGCTGATACATACTGCACCCGTTTTTCATATGCCCATTGGGCGAATATCCTGCACCTTGTCCGAATGCACTCTGGGCCTGCTCTCAATGGACATATGGCGACATACAACACAATGGATCTCAGTGTATGTCATCTTTAACTTGGTTAAAATTGACGAAGCTAATTCCTTAATAGAACATAAATCAGTCAACTAGCTCCTTCGGTCGCATCGCTACATCTGCAATTTTTAAAGAATCACAAGAAGTCACTCATTCTCGCTTCCTCAACAGCAAGCCTGCAAAAGACACATTTGTGTCCTTCATGAACACTGCAGCTTATATGGCTTGTTATCAACAGCTAAAGCGGGTTATGATTGCAACACTTGAACAAGGTTATGCAAAGGCGGCACCTGAAAAACAGAGAAGAGGTACTGGTTTGATTCTTGATGATGACGAATGGTTGGAGGTTCTTTCGCATGTCAAAAGATATGCATCCATGCTCGAGGATACAGGGAACCCGGTTGATGTTGACAATATGAACGAAGGTATCGATGGTCTACCAGACAAACCAGGACTACTAACACAGAAACCCGGGAGTGTTACTGCATCAAACAACTCAAATCTGAAACGGAAAGAAGAGGCGGAAAGCACCGTTGAGCCTGTGAAGAGAACTTCAAAGCGTGTGAAGAAATCTGAGGGTAAACTTTAATTAGCATTTTGATGACTTTTGATGATTTGTATCTAGATCCTAGCCTGGAACTTTATATTTATGGGCTATGGTGTGATGAAGACCTTTATTAAAATTTTGTGGTTAGTTAACGCCAATGGCATATTTTGACTAAGTTAAAACAACCTGGTTACCTGATAATTCTTTTTTGGTTCTGTAACTTGTATGGTATTACAATATAGTACAAAAATTTCTCGGGTTGGGTCAACCCAACCCAACCCAACCCAATATTTCCATAAAAGGAAGTGATCATTCTCTTGGCGGGTACTTGGGCGGGTTGGGCCATTTCCGGCGGGTACTCGGGCGGGTTAGTATACGCCTGCTACTTGCCCATAACCCATTGGGCGGGTTGCCATAGGCCTATTACCCGCCCAACCCGCCCAACTACCATGTCTAGC
>NW_016179873.1:0-7046 GCF_001687245.7 Rhagoletis zephyria | reverse complement strand
ACGCGGGCTACGATGTGTCGCCCGAACATAGTTGATGGGCTTTCTAGACAACATACATACATACATGTGTCCATATGTAGGTCTGTACATGCATATGGCCATACATATCTATATATTTATGTACATACCCTGCAGCAATAAGGCGGCCAATTTTCCGTTAGGGTCTATAACTTCACTGGTTAAAATTTAACTGGTCAGAATTGGACATTTGCTTGCATCGAAAATGTCAGCCTTCGACCAGTCCCCAAGGAACCGGTCTAGAAATAGAGGAAAAGTACAGTTTGGCAGTGACAGGGTGGTGTTGTCTTGCAATTCAATAAAAAAAATTAAAGAGCACCACCCTGTAAATGTCCCAATCGCTTGGTCTGGCCTTGATGCAGAGTGAACATTTGCATAGATGCTTGCCACTATTTGTTAGCTTTCAGGAGGGTCAGAAGCAACATGGTTATAAAATGATAAAATTTATTTTTTTTTTGCGTTTCCGAATTATGAAAAAGCATCTGCGAAGTGCAGAACGCAATCTTACTCCAACGACAAAAATCTCCGAAATTGGACTAGTTCAGGACTATCTTACGGTCAGTGTTGATTACACCGGTCCTTTGCCAATGACACGCCAATGCTAAAAATGGCAGTTGAAGCCATTGGCAGGGGAATTATGAGGGACTAGTGCTGGTAACAATAGGGACTATCTGAGGGCTAACCTAGGGTGAGTCTGAATTGCTGCAGGGTATGTATAAATTCATGCACATTTATATATTCATAGCTCAGCATAGGTGGAGCGTATTTTATGTGCACATTCCAACTTTTTCGCTGAGCACTGTGTTGACTTCTGCATTAGTTAAGAATTTGCAACATATCCTCCTGGGTAAAGAAAAACATGCAAGTGAAAATATGTATCTGCATACAGAGGCACTCAATCTACAAGTTGGAACTGTAGATTTACCGATGGCTGGGAATACTACTACTGAGATTTTTAAGTATTTAATAAAAAATCACACAACGAAAGAGACTAAGGAGCCGAGATCCTGCATTTGTCCTTTATAACGGCCGACGCAAATGTTTCAAATACATACTCCCATTTCAGGGCAGCAACTTCTAATGTTGGGCTTTTTAATGGGTAACGTTTCCCTGTTTAGCTAAGCAATATTCTCCTAAAGAGGTGGCGTTTACTACAGCTAATATGTAAAGGAATGCAGATGTCTTTTAGCAAAATACTATCACAGAACCCAAATTGGATCGATCAAATTTAACTGCATACAAAATAGCTGTAGCCTTTTGATAAGACAACTTAAGCAACTTTAAAATGATTGACTTTGGATTAAAAAGGAAAAAGTTTTGCTTAAAAAATTTTATATTTTATCAATATTTTATTGAAATGGCGTCTGAAACTACACCTATGGCTAGTTAATATGTTTGGGAACCCATTGAAATATTACTTTAAGGAAAAAATGGCAACACCGAAACACGTAAAAAAGTATGTACTAGCAAACCTTATAGTAAGAAATTTTATACTTTATGAATATGTTTGTAACTTTGTGCGTAAATGATAGAAAATAGTCAACTGTCCTTAGATCTGGGCGATAAGGATTACGATTACTAAACGATTAGGATTGCAGTAATCCCAACAAGCTAAGAAAACAGGATTACGATTACCATAATCCTTCATCGAACGAACTTAGATTACGATTACAGTAATCGTAATAAAAATAAATAAAATTACGATTCGTTCGTAATTCGTTCGATAAACGATTACTGTAATTGTAATCCTTTATTGTTTTATTTGCCGGTTATACAAAGTTTATTTCGCCCAAACTACTTTACTTATATTTTTATTTAAATATTAGTTTCTTTTATTTGTCTGTTTTTTTAGATAAATACATATTATCCTCATATTATCGTTAAGCGCGCATTTATATTTCGCAAATTTAAAGAATAACTTCGTTTAAGATTACTCAAAAGATTGTATATAGAAAATTTGTAAATTTAAAATTATTGTGATCATTCATCATTTACAGTAATTGTAATTTTAAAAAAGTTTAAATTACGATTACTGTAATCGTAATCTAATCTAATTTAATAATTTTTGAAATTGCGATTAAAGTAATCGTAATCCTAGACGCAAACGATTACACATGTAATCCTTATCGCCCAGCTCTGACTGACCTTATAGCGGAAAAATATTATTTCAGTGGAAATATAAAAAGTAGGCAGAAAATTTATGAGCTTTTTTTAAATATCATCCTTCGCATTTTTCACGGCGAAAAAGGTTTACCAAAAAAAATAGTGCAATAAGGACTGAATCAAACATAATTTGTACATTTTGAAGATGCCCATGATATGAACTTCTAATAATAATAACTTTGTTTCAACAGCAATGGTTTCTTCTAAGCGTTAAATTATATTATCGATTTTAACTTTGCCGTTAAAGCATATATATAGTTTTGGTGTCAAAATTAACAAAAAAACCAAATCAGCCACGCAACGTTCCCACGACAGTCGGGTCTACATAACCGGAACGACCCAGATTTAAATATGGCCAACTACTGTCATGCCAGCATCACTGGCCAAAAACTCTTTAAGGAATTTTTATGCTCTTACAACAACAACAACAACGCAAACAAATATTATTGAAATCTAGAAATACCAAGGCATTTTATTGCAGAGGAATTAAAAATCGTGCGAAGTACGGTGACGGTCAAAAAAAAAAATGACTGAAAACTGTTTTGGCCGGTTAGCTCCAGCCCACTACGCGAGTTCCACTATTAACTTTCTTGAACCCAAAAACATAGACCTCGTGCCGAAAATAGTGAACCCGCCAAACGTACCGCAGTGTCAGCCCATTAAAAGGTATTGGGCATTAGTTAAAGGCAAGCTAATAAATATCTACCAAAGGTGCTCAGGACTTTGGCTTAAACTGCCAACAATTTTCGTGATTCTGGCTCGAAACGGAACAGGGCCATAAAGCAGGTCAATGACAGCACTGTCGTAAGGTTGATCAAGGACATATTTACGGGAAAAGTTTCGGCAGGAGGTACATACATATGTAGTATATAGATTATGATAATATGAATTTTAAGATCATACATTAACAAATTTTTAAATGCTTAAAAAGAAGCTTGTTGCTCAAGCTTACGGCGTCAGGACCGGAAAAAAGTTACATATTACATCAGATAGAAAACTATGTGTAAGTCATTCTTGAAAATAGAGCAATTTCCAGTGGACATAGATGACGAGGATTTCCTGCAAAATTTAAATGATTTACTGTCACAAAATTAAAGGAAATTTTATCATGATTTTGCAGACATTCATACCAAAATTCACGTACTTTGAAGGAACGAAACGATTATTAAAAATTGCAGAAATGCACTATTTTGTGAAATTTTTTTTTTCGTGGAACTGAAATAGCCGGCTTTAACCTTACCAAATTTCAGCAACCTTACTATACATTTTTTCAAATAATTTTGTTACGTCTTTCGACAACCGCGGTCAAACTCACCGCCCGCTGACATGCACTGCGTTTAATAATGAATTGAAATTATCCACTAGAAAAAATGTTAGCTTTCTTACTATGATGACCCCAAATTACCAGCTGGATGTCTGACTACTGGTATACCCAAACATTTTTTAATTGAATAAATGTTGTGTAAAAACGCTAATCCTGGGCCTCGTCTCTCACTGAGTTAATCCACTTACGTGGTTACTTATTTTGAGCTCAGATAACATTGAATAATAATAGATTGGCCCTTACACATATGTTAGTGCACACTGCTAACTACTACACCACAGCGGCCGCCAGTAAATACTTGTTGTAAAATATAGTTCTGTAAAATTGTAGCTAAAATGTATAAATATTTATTCCAGGGACCGCAATTATTACAACTAAATTATTTAAATCCGAATTTAATCGTTGTCTAATTTTTGTCTTTAAATATATCAATTATTATTGTGTTTTATTTGTTCGCTCAACGGAAACAATTATTTTTTAGTTTTATTTTTCCACTTAAATAAATATATTATTTGTAAAATTTAGAGGCCCTTAAGAATCTTACAACGTGTTGATTTTTTTTGGTTAAAATTTAAAAAAGTAATGATTATTTTCCGTCCCAAATTTATCGTATCTTATCTTTTAGAAATCACTTACCCTGGATCATTTGGCACCTCCGACGGCGAGCCGGTGCTCATCTCCTGCGACTGATTTACTAAATCCAATTTCATATCCATTTCGGCGATAATTTTTTTTTTTTGTATCAAAGGGATGCTGCGTTCAGAAAAAAATTTATCGACTTTACTTCAGCAGGGTTGCGTTGAGCTAGCACAACAAATGCGCGTCTGGTTGGCGGTTAACTATGCACACTAAGTCTGGGGATATAGCTATGGCTATCACTAAATGATAATAATACCGCTTTCAAGGACATATGTAAGCACTCGCAAGCATTACTGCAGGCAACGAGGCAAACACTCTTCCCACTCGACTTTAACGCTGTGTTAACAGCATTGATAGAGTCGATGATGACGACGACAATGGTGACAAGAAAACGCGATTTTCCGCCAGCTGGATCCGGGTCCGACAACTATTGTCGTGATTGCTAGAAAAGACACTACTAACACTGTTCCAAACTAGACGACACATACATGCATGCAATTACTCATATGGATACGCGCGAGTAGGTAAATATGTATGTAGAAAGCGAAAGCGCACGAATCCAATTCGAATTGATCACATTTCTGGTGAAGCCTGGTTACAGAGCTTTACAGCTGAATCGCCAACTCCACAGATTGTAATTGTTGTTGATGTGGTTGTTGTTGTTGTAGCACGAATATAAACTGCACGCGGACTTGATTTAATTTTGATTCGATTTTTAATTTGAATACTACGATTTTTTATTCGTTTAGAGTTCCAATTGACAAGGCACTGCTTCGTGCTCGCTACAAACTACAATTTCGCACATCCGTCGGAGCAGCACTAATACATTTCATCAGCCGTTCTTTTTTGTTTGTTGTCGTTAACAGCTGGAGCACTTGCACTTGAAATTCTAATAACTTCAACACTTTATGGCTATTTATGATTGAATAATGTTTTTTTTTGTTTATTTATTTATGTATCACCATTAAAGTTAATTGACAATCACTGAACGTGCGACGAAAGCTGTGGGCAATGAGTAGCAGAAAATATTGGTAATTACTAAGAAATTTCAAACTGATCGCTGTGAGTCGCTTTCGTGTAAACCAGAGACTGAAAATAAAAGTTATTAACCGACTTCCAAAAAAGGAGGAGGTTATCGGTTCGTGGGAACATTTTTCTTTTACGTATGTTACCGCATAACTTTGGACCACGTCAACCGATAACTCTTTCTGCATCGAATAGGTGGTCCTATACTAATCTGGTTTAGATCCGATCACTGGGTCATGAAAAAATTAACGGTACTCCTAAATTTTTATATAAGAATTGAAGTCGGTTTTGTTTTTCGCTTAAAAATTACTTGTTTTACAATTTTTCACATCAAAAAGGCATAGTGAAAAAATTATGCTATAGCTTTTT
Organism: Rhagoletis zephyria; assembly: GCF_001687245.7. Taxonomy (NCBI): domain Eukaryota; kingdom Metazoa; phylum Arthropoda; class Insecta; order Diptera; family Tephritidae; genus Rhagoletis; species Rhagoletis zephyria. The sequence goes on along the minus strand of NW_016179873.1, from coordinate 1,507 downwards.
CAAAGGTACCATTATACTCATGAAAAACATAACAAGGAAAAACTATTGAAAGGCCGTTTGACGTTTGCCAGCAATATAAGCCAAATAAAAGTAAAAATTTGCCTTTTATTTTTTGAGCAGGAAATAATCGGTAATTGTTGCCTCTTATTATTTCAGGCAAAAATAAAAGCCAAAGTTACAAATCAAGTATTCCAGAGTTGTGTATAATCGAGTATGATAGTTTTGAAGCTCCTATCTGGATTCTAATAACCTCCTAATACACAAATAAATGTGTATGTATGTATGTATGAACTATGTATAAATCCAATACGTGAAGGCATTTTTTGTAAACGGCATCAGATCTGCACCGATTATTCGATTTTCAAAACTGAGGTTCCAAATTAAAGGGCTTGGCCTCTAAATGTACAGCAAGGTATGACTTTTTTGAAAAAGGTTGCCCCCTTTTTTCAAATTATAAAACCTGCATTGTTCGTTGTATTAGAAAAAATTTAAAAAATATGTGCAAGAAGGGTTCATTTTTTTTTGAATAGGGTTGCCACCTGCATAAAAAATCATAAGACTTACACCGTTCGCGCAATTTAAGAAATGGGTATCAGGGTGGCCACCGAAACCAGTAAAGTTTTGAAAGGGGTCTACGAGAACATCATTTGGGAGCCTGTGAACTAGAGGAACATATCGCACACACACTTTAAAAGAGGCACAACTCATCCAACACTTACATATATGTAACAGTAGTTTTCTAGTAAGAGAATAGTTATAGTCATGAACAAAGAAATATTTGAATTAATTGGAGATAAACCCTACGAATTAGTTTTTGCAAAAAAAAAATCTACGTAAATATTTTTGAGTTGTGCCTCCTTGGAAAAGGGTAGGAGGTAAATGAATTCTTCTGAATGCTTGGAAATGATATCAAACTGAAAAAATAATACAAAATGTCAACCAACCCAAGTCTAGGGACAGAAGCCTTAGTTAATTGAACCGAATACATTTACAAGTTAACAATTCGCATGAAGAAATTTTCAAAAGCGAGAGTGAATAACTTAGTTATTTCTAGTATTTACACAGAGTTGTATGTATTCTTTGAAATGCAACCTTGATTAGCCCACTGCGAGCTTTTCTATAAAATCAGCAAAAAACGAATACAAATAATTTAATTTAATTGCAATTGGAGCAAGCGCTGTCGACGCCAATCGCGGCACATACATATATACACACATACTTATGAATCCAAAGCAAAAAAAGATTTCACACTAAGGCACAACAACAATAGTAAGCTTTCGTACCAAAACGTCATAAAAAAGCAATTGATACTAACAACGGCATCGCTTTCAAATGTTTGGCAACAACAATGAGTGCTGCAGTTGCAATATTAACGCATCTGTGGATCAGCTCAGTCTAGCTTTGTACCTTATTATAGAGTTCCATTCATGAGACGAAAGTAAATATGTATGGATGTACGTTAGGGCGGGTCGAAAATCTAATTCTTCTCAAATCCCTTGGTAATAGT
>NW_016179872.1:0-7046 GCF_001687245.7 Rhagoletis zephyria | reverse complement strand
AAATTTCGATATTCCTTTTATTTGTCCTCAATTCGAAAAAGTATTTGCGCAGTGCAGGATATTCAAATAGAAACGCGTTTAAGGAAAACAATCTACTGCATTACTTGTCAAGCAGTTTCAAGTTAGCTTTGTGTAGGTAGCTACAAGTTATATATTTTATAGAAATCCCGCGAAAAAGCTAACTACATGTGTGTTATTTTTTATCAATTGATAAGTTTTTTCTGCAGGGTTTGAAGTTGCTGCTTTTTATTTTCAGATACGAACACATACACACATGCATATAGTACGTATGTAAAAAAAAATAAAATCCTTCAGTGTAACTACACGCATACATACATAGTCGCCCCGGAAAGCATTTTAAATACTAGAAAAAAGCGTATTTACACACATGTATGCACATATTTACGTATGTATATGCAGATGCAAATATGCCAAATATGTACATACATACATAAATATTTTCGTATAGCGAAATAAATGCTGTTCCACTTTCGGGGATTACACTTTTCTGGATTTATTTATTGTTTTTCTTTTAAACCAGTGATAAATCCTCAACCAATGTTAGTGCTGAAATGTACTTGAATTCTTTTATTTGTAAATGTACATGTTAATACATACTTATCTACATATCGTCACCTGAAATGCAAAAGGACGTAAGAGTAACGTAACTAAAATGGAAAAAGTCCTGTATTAAACAAAGTGTGATTGACAACTCAGGTAGGCTCTCTTTTAAGGTACTAATAAATATGCCAAAAACTAAAAACAAGCGATTGAAAATTCTAATTTTTTTTTTTTACTTTATAGGATGGTTCTTCTGAGAGCCATTTCAAATTCAAGCACACTTTTTTGAATGCATTTCGGTCCTGACCACAGTGTATAAAGTGTGCCAGGTCCTGACGTAATTTTTCTTATATACATATTTGACAATTGCTTGAACGTGTTAGTTAAAATTTTTAAATTTTTGAAAAAATTTTTTTAAAATCGTGAACAGAAGAAAGTTTTAACAAAAAAATTTAGAAAGCGAAAAAAACTAATAATGCCGCATACGAATATGTACAAAAAAAAATGTGGGAGCTAGCTTGCCACATGTCTTTGCCACCAACAGCACGTATTTGTGAGAATCATTTTAAAACCACCGACCTTTCTAGTACGAGCCTAAAGCGTAAGTGATGGCATCTGGAATCAGTTTTGCCAAAGCAAATACCAGTGCCCAATCTATCTAATATATAAATAGAAAGAATGTACGAAATTAAATTTTATTTAGTTAAATAGTAGGTATTAACCTTTGCGATTAAAATCAATTTTGATTGCGGAGCAAGAATTTGTGTTTTTTAAACATGTGTTATCTGAGGGTTAATTTGAAATAAACAATAAACACAAACAAATCAGTTCACGTATGAATTGTCAAATATGGACACCCTGCAATCCATTTTTTTCAGAGTATTCTGAATTGTAGAGACATTTTTAAAAGTTCGTAAAGATCTCATCCGATTTTTTACCGAATTTTCTAAAATTAAATAAACTGTGCACACTTTGATCCTGCTTTGTGAAGAATTTGCTACTATGTGAAGACTTTTTTCAGAATTTCAACCCCTTCATATAATTATCTTTGAAGATTCGTATAAAAACCGTTACAAAAATGAGACACTCCTAAAGATTTCGTTAAAATTTCAGGAACTTTGGTTTGCAGGGTATTGTCATTACTTGTCACATTATCTACACTGTGGATCCTGACTAATATTTTTAATTTTTTTTTTTTCATAAAATGATTGAGTTGTGTTCCGAAAGTTCGATCATATCAATAAAAATCTGAATTTTGAATTTTTTACTAGCTACGACCTTTCGTATTTCAGCGACGATGTTTGTTACGTCTTTTTGCATTTCACGTGACAATATATACATATGTATGTACATACCAGTGTTGTTGCGAGTATTCGCATTCGCGTTCGCAACCGCGGAGCATTCGCAAAAATCAATGCGGATCTTTTGTGAATGCGAATATTGAATATTTTAAAAATGAATTTTTGAAATGAATATTTTTTTACGAGTTAAACTTGGCCAAATATTTTTTATTCTGAAATAAATGTACTTACCTTTTTTGAGGAGAATGGAATTAAGTTAAGAAACAAGATTTTTAGCACTTGAACTTTGATAAAAAGCTCGGTCACCCGGTACTTCAGGCAGGCGGGCTTCTTCAGTTACCGGCTGAGTAAAAAGAACAGAATTGTGAGACTAACTTACATTAGGTTGGCCAGCGATTGTTTTATATTTACTACTTAAGCGCTTTTTTGCTTAGGTTTCCAATGTTTTTTTAACTACACAACTCTCACTTAAAACTATTTCGCACAAAATTCGCCTTTGATCAGCCTGGTCTATCAGTGAATCTAACAAATTTACATACATACACACTACGTACCAGGCTAAACTTTTCAAATCTAAAATTTCAATAAACTTCAAAGTTAATTTTACTGCCCTATTACGGAGTCGCGCGCCAATACGATTTTTAATTCGTTGAAATTGAATTTCATGCACAAATATTTATTCGAACTTTTCACTTCACTCGACTGCGCTAGTCAGAGCTTACCATGCATACAAATAAGTCTATATTTACATACACACTGCATATTGGCTATACTATTTATTTTCCTTCGTCGGCTAGTCTTGCCAGGGTGTCCACATTGTTTAACAAACAGCGCAATCTCTGAAAAAAAATTGCCAAAGATCGCAATTTTTTTAATATAATTCATGAAATCGATTTAACAAATGTTTTATTTTTAAAAATTAGATCTTTTTATAATAAAATTTTTAAAACCAAAAACGAATATAATACCTTCAGAGGGTAATAATAAATAATGAGTAGTTAGAGTTGGCTGCCTACTACCGGTTGGTTGGAACTAATCTCGATTCCTGCTCCGTACAACATTCAAAAATTATAGAAAGGAGTTTGTTTGAATAGCTGTTGCTCCTAAGTATGCAATGACAAACACCTGAGTGTATATATAGATATCTGCTTGAAAGAAGCTTATAGAGGCCAATTGCCTTTCGAAAGCGGCGTAAAAGAATTGGCGCACCTATTTGAGTAACAAAGTCAAGGCACACACCAAACAAATAATGCTCTTTTTATAAATAAAATCTATTTAACCAAAGTAGCTGAATGTACTACAAGTAATTTTTCACTTAGTTTTATCTGAACTTGTATATACATACAAGATGCACATCTTCTTTGAAAAAAAAAAAATTTAAAATTAGTAGTAAGTTTGCACGTCATTAACAGCTTATTTGTAATGAACAAAAGACGCAAGCAAAGAAAAACAAGCTTCTTTATAACGGGTGATTTTTTAAGAGCTTGATACCTTTTTTTTTAAAAAAAACGCATAAAATTTGCAAAATCTCATCGGTTCTTTATTTGAAACGTTAGATTGGTCCATGACATTTACTTTTTGAAGATAATTTCATTTAAATGTTGACCGCGGCTGCGTCTTAGGTGGTCCATTCGGAAAGTCCAATTTTGGGCAACTTTTTCGAGCATTTCGGCCGGAATAGCCCGAATTTCTTCGGAAATGTTGTCTTCCAAAGCTGGAATAGTTGCTGGCTTATTTCTGTAGACTTTAGACTTGACGTAGCCCCACAAAAAATAGTCTAAAGGCGTCAAATCGCATGATCTTGGTGGCCAACTTACCGGTCCATTTCTTGAGATGAATTGTTCTCCGAAGTTTTCCCTCAAAATGGCCATAGAATCGCGAGCTGTGTGGCATGTAGCGCCATCTTGTTGAAACCACATGTCAACCAAGTTCAGTTCTTCCATTTTTGGCAACAAAAAGTTTGTTAGCATCGAACGATAGCGATCGCCATTCACCGTAACGTTGCGTCCAACAGCATCTTTGAAAAAATACGGTCCAATGATTCCACCAGCGTACAAACCACACCAAACAGTGCATTTTTCGGGATGCATGGGCAGTTCTTGAACGGCTTCTGGTTGCTCTTCACTCCAAATGCGGCAATTTTGCTTATTTACGAAGCCATTCAACCAGAAATGAGCCTCATCGCTGAACAAAATTTGTCGATAAAAAAGCGGATTTTCTGCCAACTTTTCTAGGGCCCATTCACTGAAAATTCGACGTTGTGGCAGATCGTTCGGCTTCAGTTCTTGCACGAGCTGTATTTTATACGGTTTTACACCAAGATCTTTGCGTAAAATCTTCCATGTGGTCGAATAACACAAACCCAATTGCTGCGAACGGCGACGAATCGACATTTCACGGTCTTCAGCAACACTCTCAGAAACAGACGCAATATTCTCTTCTGTACGCACTGTACGCATTCGTGTGGTTGGTTTAATGTCCAATAAAGTAAACTGAGTGCGAAACTTGGTCACAATCGCATTAATTGTTTGCTCACTTGGTCGATTATGTAGACCATAAATCGGACGTAAAGCGCGAAACACATTTCGAACCGAACACTGATTTTGGTAATAAAATTCAATGATTTGCAAGCGTTGCTCGTTAGTAAGTCTATTCATGATGAAATGTCAAAGCATACTGAGCATCTTTCTCTTTGACACCATGTCTGAAATCCCACGTGATCTGTCAAATACTAATGCATGAAAATCCTAACCTCAAAAAAATCACCCGTTANAATTAACGAGATAATGAGAAACTGACGAAACGAGTTGCTTACTTTTAACAGCTTTTTCACAGAAAACTAGTTTTCGCACGTAAGCTCCCTTTTCGTAGACCAGGTCACATATACCAAACTTCAAGAGACAACTATAATGTCGGAGATATGAAGAAAAATTTAATAAAGCGACCCCTATGTTGGGCCACGAAAAAATCTCTTTCGAAATTGCCTTGAAAAACTCTTAAGACCAAGGTGTGTACGGCGAACTTTTTACGATACGGGCTAATGTACATATGTACATACAAATACTGATAGTCAGGCTTTTAATTTTGTAAATTCTTGTTTTGCGACTTCTTGTAGAGTAACGTGTTCTTACAACGTCGTTGACATAACTTAGCGACACTTTTTGCTACTTCCTCTGTATACACTTGAAGCACATGGCTCTTCTAGTACCGCCATTGCAAGAAGCTTTCTAAATTTGTTTCTATTAAATTTTCAGTTTCACTACGCCTGCAACTTTTACATGTTGCACGATGTTCATTTGTAACGTCATGTGCTGCTCACATTTCCCTATTCAAACATTTGGGTAGTTGTGGATGCAAGACCTTAAGATGAAGGCCGTCAAATATCTAAATACGTACTATAATATTCCGACTAATGAACTTCGCTTAAAACAATGTCTGTTAGGTGCCAAGCTTAACCTTCCTTTGAATTTCGTTTATTATCGTTTTAGTATTGGTATGCTTACAGTGAAATAAAAATTATGTCATAGTAGACGGGTGGACAGATTAATTGTAATTGTTTTGTAATTGCAGTTGTAGTTATAATTGTATTGTTATTATAATTGTAATTGTTATTAAGATTGTAAGTGTAATTGTAATTGTTTTGTAATTGGGATTGTAAGTGTAATTGTAATTGTTTTGTAATTTTACTGTAATTGGAATTGAAATTGCAATTGCGATTGTAATTTCAATTGTATTTGTAATTGTAAGTGTAATTGTAATTGAAATTGAAAATATACTTGTAATTGTTTTGTAATTCTCATTTGATTTGTAATTGTAATTGTAATAGATAAATCTGTATCTGAAATATATTGAGAAATAATGTATTTGAATGTGTTTTAATACCATTAACCCCCTGACCTCAAGCCGGTATTAAAAGGGATTATTTGATTGTAATTGTAATATTTTCTGTAATTGTAATTGTTGATTCGAATTGTTAACACACAAGGATATGTAAAGCTTTTGCGGCGGGACTTTTAAAATTATTGGGCATCATTTGTGCTTTCGTGCCCCGCCGATTGCGCCATGGCACAGTAAATATAACATACACGTGTGAATCTCTCTATGTACACTATAGAATGGCTTTCTCTGTTCCGCATTTTGTCGCGCTCTTATTCGCGAAATTTTGTGATACAAGCACTCACCAGTGATTAATTTTGCAGGCTGCAACATGCACAATAACAACGCTACAAACTCTGTAATAGTTTCCTAGTTGCACCAACACAAATTTCACTTTGGTGGCATCGCATTCGAATTGATGGCAAACAAAGTGTGTATGCGATCAACAATGGCCGGGTTCTCTCATTCGCTGGATCCATGCAACATTCCCGATTCAATCTATTCTCCACGCTTTTCTGTGCCTTAAGGCGAACAAGTAGGGGTGCCGCCCTCCCTTTGTATGAACTTTTGTATGATTACCACTACTTCACCACATTCATTTATTTTGCTTATTAAAAAAAAAAAAAAAAAACATTTTGCCCTACTTCACTTTGTGCACGTGTTCTTCATTCAATGCCATAAATGATAAATGACAAAGGTGGCGCAAAACTACAAACATACATCTGCGTGTACGTAACTATATATATATATATATGTAGTATGTTTGCATTATAAGCAACATGAATTGTGTGATTTGAGCGCAGCTGATTGTGGCAAAGCGGAAGTGGCTACAATGTGTAGCGTTGCAATTTCAATTTTAAATACTAACGCAAACGCAGACACCGAGAAACAATATCAAAATGTATAAGCGTAAGCTGCCACTACCGCCGCGGTACCACATACATAAGTAAGGTGCTCACTTTATTGCATTCACAAAATGCCGCATTTTATTGCAATCACAACAAAAACAACAGCAACAACGTGAACAGATGCACGCCAAGTCAACATTGTAGCACTCGATTTAGCCTGAGTCTGCAGTGAATGTTCAGTCAGCGACCAAACAATGCGCCACATTTCATACCATAAATACCAGTGACGTGCAACACTGTAACATGTTAATGCAACGCTTTTTATTTCAGCAACCGCTAACTCAAAAAGATTTAAAGTCAGTCCAAGAACAATACCCAAACTAGCAGACAGCTTTGCACGCATCCTCAGTTTTGCATTTTCTTCTTCTTCTTCTTTTTTGGCGCTGTAACCGCCTAAGCG
>NW_016179871.1:0-7046 GCF_001687245.7 Rhagoletis zephyria | reverse complement strand
GAGTATAAGAAAAATACAACACAAAACATATTAAGCTAAAATATTGCAAGCAAATTACTGGTTTCATTTACGCAGCAATGTTGTATTAAACAGATCATTAAATATTTAGTTGCGCCATGCGATGTCAACAAATGAGTTCTACGATATCGCCACAAACTAGCAAGAAGTGATCTTGATTGGCTAGCGATGAGGCCGGGGTGATGCTTTCGCATATGGAACTCAACGAAAATGGGATTCTCTTATAATCTATGTATTCCGAAATCTAATTGTATTAACCTAGTGGAAAAATGCAGGAGCTAAAAGCCTTTCCAAAGGCCTTCCTGAGTGTCAACAGACCGTCCACATTGCATTCCTTTCTACTTTATATCAAATATGTTTTATTGCAACATAAAATGCATATTGAAATAAGTTTTAAATGCTTAATAGTACAAACTTAAAAAATCGCGTGAATTGTAAATACACTCTAAAAAACCTGTTTAAAAATGCGACTATAAATCGAGTATATTTTTGTTAATTTTTAAAATTTGTTGGTAAATTTACACGATGAATATGTATTTTTCTCGTTCACACATTTTCGTGTGTAAAAATCCTTTTTGTTAGCAGCTTTACACAATTGTACGGGTGAAATCAAACTGCAGATGTGTAGTTTGCAGCTTGTACACACTTTCGTAGTAAATTTACGCACACCACAGCAGCTATATTACACACTAAAAGGTCCGAAATTTAAACAAACTATTCGTTGAATAATCGAGCATGTAATTTCGCGAATAATAAGGTAGGAAATCAGTAACCTACCTTTTAGCTAAAAAATCTACACATTTTTTTTTTTAGAGTGTACATTAAGAATAACTAATTTTTAAGCAAAAAAAATAACCGACTTCAATTCTCATATAAAAATATAGGAATACCGTTAAGTTGTGCATGATCCAATGATCACATCTAAATTAGTACGGGATCATCTGTGAGATACTACTTTTCCGATGGAAAAATAATTATCGAAATCGGTTGACGTGGTCCAAAGTTATGCGGTAACATGCATAAAAAAAAAATATTCCAACGATTTGATAACCTTCTCCTTTTTTTAGGTGGGTTAAAAAGAAATAAAATATTTTCAAACAGTGTCACTGTCGATTTTTCCATGTGATTGATTAAACTTTTTTTTAACAGAAAAAGTATTTTTGTAAACAAACTTAAACATAAATTTGTTCTTGCGATCACTTTCATCAAGAATCAGTTCAGTTCAATAAAAAAATTTCCAAACAACGCCACCCTGCAAAAAGTTCAACTGCTTATAGCCAAGATAGCTTTAGGACAATCATGACCATCTGATACATAAAAATACTAAGCCTGTTACTTTAGCTTTAAAACGACGTTAAGATGACGTCTCTACGATGAGCAGAACCCGAGATATAACGATTTGATGAAATATATAATTAGTCAGAATTAAGAAAAAACCAAAACTTTGAAGGATCATATATGCGAAGAAAAAAATATGTAAAAAAATCATCGAATACGTGTTAGCTTAATTCATATACCAGAAAAAAAATATTGAAGCGAATCGAGACATGTCATAATTTTTTTATGAAATTCTTCCGACTTAAAAAAGAATGCCTCATATACAAAAAATTTCCAAAGACAACGCGAGAACAAAGTATGTTTTTTAATTAATTTCACACAAAAAACTAATATAAAATAAAATTGAATTTCGAAGAAAATTGTCCACTCCCTTCACTGAGAAAATAGTTTTGTTTGGAGAAATAGATTTTGTCGACGTAATTAAACTCGGCATTTCACAGTGTTCAAGACAATGTAATAGATGGGTTTAAAATTGAAAAAAAAAAACGGTATGGAATTTGAATGCCTAAAATTTGCAAAGAAATCTGTCAGATAAGCGAAACTGCAAGAAAATTTTTGAGTCAGGTATTCTTCAAGAAAATCCAAGGCAAATACTTTCCAAATAACCAAATTAACCGGTTATCCATTACGCGGTTGTTATAGAAGAGCCCTGCAGTTTGGCTTTTGTCAAATGTAACGGTCATTCAAACTGGTACTTGGAGGAAATCTTCACTCTCGGAGATTATCTTAATTAGCGAAGTTTCTGAATCTGGGCTAGTGTGTAGACGCATGTACCCGTTGACAGACCAATGCGCCCGCAAAAATGGAATGTGTGCATTGTGGGCGGGAGGTCATCGGACCGGACTTCTTCGATAACGACGAAGGAGCCGGCGTTACCGGCGACTCTCAGCGCCTTGCCGCCAGATTCAATGATTTTGATCTTTACGAAATGTAAAGAAGTTCCCAAGACGCATAATTTGGAGATTCGGCGATGTGGCTGGACCGCCAAACCACTGCAATTTAACGCCTATATTTTCAAGGAATATTTCTTTATATGTACTATGCGGAAGACTTTGAAGCAATTAAGGGGCACGATGTGTCAAGTAATGGCCGAGTGACTGTGTGAGATCATCGAAACCCCTATATTGTTTTCCACGTAAAACATTGTTGCGCATAGTTCGAACTTTATTATCAGGTATCATCAGGAATTTTTGGTATGGTAAAATTTTTTTATTTAAATTTCAAATTACAATTTTTCATACTTCTGAAGTCTTCAAACACATACAATATTTTTTATATCATTTGCTGTGCGGACAGCGGAAAAAAATAAAATTTTTTTTGAAATCGTAAAACGTAGAAAACACGGGTAAGCGCAAACAAAAGCCCGGCAGTATGGAATAAAAATTCCATCATTTCCCCAGTGAAAAATATTCTGTAACGGCAAATGGTAAAGTAAAAATTTATAAAAAACTTGCATTTCAACTTCAATTTCGAAATTTTGCTTTCTCATTTTATCCTGCTTTGAAATTTCTTGCTTGCTTTAGCTTACGACAACGCCAAAAGATAATAATTTAATAATACTTAAACACACATATGTACCTCTACAATGGGCAAATGGTTAACTCTGTATAATGAATTAAATATTTCCCCAGTTTCTTCGTTAATTTCTCATTTTAAATTCGTTAAATAAAAAAGTGGGTATTATTATTGAAAGCCTCCCGAAGAGAAACCGAGTTTTCCGATCGAAAAATATTGATTTTGAAGAATTCTTTACCATTTCTACGAAATAAATATTTTTTGCTTTCAAAATAAAAAAAAGGGTAAATTTTTTCGCTATAGAACAGTCCTAGATGTGAGAGCATTAAAATTCCGACTTTACTTTTTTTTGATCACCCTAATGTAGATATTCGTGCATTTATTTTATTTGTCACATTGAAATAGGAACAGGTTGTTTTGGTCTTGGATTTGCTTTGTCATCGCTCCTCAATACAACTCTCTATCCAAACCAATTCACCGGGGAATTTGTATACTTCGATTGGCTGTCGTATTTCAAATGTAATTCAATATAACAATTCAATACTCATTGTTTTGGCATTTGGTTGGCGTATAATAAATACATATGTACATTAGAGTGATCCGAAACAATTCCGAAATTTTTCCTCTTGCCGAAAGAGGTGCTGATACCAAACTTTACGTTTCTAAATATAGATTTAGAGGGTGCTCATTACGCTCAAATTTTACTCTAGTAGTAGTGTGTACATATGTATATTAATCAAACAATTGGTTAAGCAACCTAAGAACATTTCAAATTTAAATTAGCTAAAAAAATATCACAACAGTAGCTTTTTATAAAAATCAGCAATATTTTTGCAAGTTTAACAGCTATTCAGTAGCGCATTACTAAGTCATTGAGCACCCTGTATTGCTTACAGCAGAAAATTTAAAGTTGGTGTAGATATTACATATATCAAAAGGAAAAAACTAAGGGGGTGCCTCGTTTGCTAGGACGAAGTTTTTTTTTGCGCATATAAAAATTGGACCACTCTAATGTACATATGTACGTATGTATCAACGCACTATGATGGTATGTTTTGATATTGTAATTGAACAACAGCCGTTACTTTGGTGGTTACCCAATATTATCATTGTATGGCGTATCGACTGATGCCTGATGGCTGATATAAAAACACGTTTTAATTTAATTGAATACTTTCATTATCGATGTATCAATTTAATAAAAAAATAAGTATGTACTTACTTTTAATGAAGTTTTACATGTATGTACATACATGTGTCTGTATGTACATAAGATCGTATCGGAAAAAAAACTTCGCCGTACACCCCTGAGTGTAAAGTCTATTTGCAAGGTAAGTCGAAAAATATTTTTAACCTAGTCGTAGGTGTAGACTTTTTACATTTTTCGTCATAACTATCTTCGGCATTTATAGTCGGATCCTAAAGTATGATCTATCGATGTTCTTGTCGTGCGGAGACGGTTTACATATTTGTTCAAAAGTTCATCGACCTAAAGTACCGCGTTCTAATGCATACCCACCAGATCTCTGTTCTTTCCAGCCAAACTTTCCACCCTAATATCAGTAAATTACAGCTACCCAAAATCAGAAAAATTTTGCTGAGTGAGTATTTTGATTATTTCATTAGAACTACTTAAGAAAAATTGTATTGTCGAATTGTAAAAAACCGACCGCAGATTCAGTTAAGAAAACATTGTTTTTCGAAATCGCCCTGCAAAAATACTTTAGACTTAAGAGGTGACGGGGAACTCTTTTCGTTTGCTTTTAAGGTGGTACGGGCTAATATGTGGATATTAATGCGGAAAATTTAAAAAGTGCTAACTAGTAGGTACGCCATAAGTATTTTGGCTCGAGGAATGACATAATAAGTAGTTATGTATGTTAAAATTTACTGAACTGAGAATAAAAGTTGTTCAAACGAAGTTTATATGTAGGTACTTTTAGTGCCTACAGTTGCTCATATTTTTTTCAATACACACGTATGCTAGTCATTAATTATTTATTTGTGTAAGCATACACATATATACATACATTAAGGTGGTCCAAACTTTGTTTTCTATAAAATAAAGAGACAGTTTTTTTTTTGTTTTTTGAAATCGGTTAATATTTAACTTATGTACTGAGCATATGCGAAAGTTTTCCAACAACGTTTCAACAAAATTAAGTGCCACCCTTGCAAAATAGATACCATAGAGTTGTTAGGCGTAAGCGTTTATATACTAAATACTGAAGGCATTCCTTTTGCGTTGCACAACTACAAAGACGACGTTTTTTTATTATTAATATTCTTTAATTAATAAATGGTTTTCATCTTTGTAAATGTACTTTTATAAGTAACGAAAAAGGCAAAAATGAATAAAATAAAATTAGCTGACAAAATAGCGTCTGATACCTCACTTACAATTATGAAATAAAATAATTAATGAATATCTCTACTTTCTCCCACAACATTTGGGAATCGTAAAATTGAAAATTGTCCGAAATATTAGCGCCTTTTAGTTAAAATAACAACAAAAATACAACACCAACTAGAGTTTTGTAGGTACTTTTTTTCGTATGCATTATATGTAGGGACGTACATACATACATATGTACATAGGTATGTATGTATATGTAAGTACGAGTACAAGTACTCGAAACTTGATTGTATTGAATAATGGAATGTGACATGCACAGATGAATCGAATTGATTGCCTTGATACATACAATAGCTGGATTAGAAATCGTTTCGCTTGATGACAGTTTGACAAGCCTTATATTGTGATCAAAATCGTCAGCAAATGGAATTCATAAAAAATTACTACTTACTGCTGCGATGCGATAGCCACCACCCGTAGTTTGCTGACACACTGATGAAAAGCATACGAGTAGTCGTATCGCTATGTATATATACACGCGCTTGAGTAAAAATTTACAAATTATTTATTCGCACTGTAAAGACCAGAAACCGAAAATATTTGGTAATTCAAGTAATGAAATATAAATTCGGGCGAAACCGAACTTTTTGTACCCGGCGCACGTTTTGAGTATAATTTTTTCGCCTTTCAGCAAACTGAATGATAAGCAAGGGTGCTTTGCCCGATTTCAAGTAATTGAAGTTTGGTGGAAACCCATAAAGCGGTTATCGATACACACTGATGTAGTCATAAGTGGGTGGTGCTACGCCCATCTTCCAAAAATTTCTCTTAGTATAATTTTTTGCTAAGAGGTCATTACACATAACGATTTTGAGTGAATTGGCTCATTTATCACAGTTTTCGTATTTCTGTAAATTACCGTTATTTGGGAGGTTGGCGTGGTTCATTTCATCATAAGCGGGTGATGCCACGCCCGTTTTCCAAAAAATATCACAACTGTCTTATTTTATGCCAGAATTCTACTTCACATTCCATCTTTCAACAATTTGGATACAGTATTTGCAGAAACATCGTATTTTTTGAATTTTAAATACTGTTATATGGGAGGTGGGCGTGGTTATTCCGTGGTCCGATTTGGCCCATTTTCAGTACCAATCTACCTTGGGTAAAGGGCAACCTGCTTGCCAAATTTTATTGGCATGTCTCAATTTTTTCTCGAGTATCGGGTACACGGACGGACATACAGACATGGCTAAATTGATTGCGCTTTTCTTTCTAAGCATTCAATGTATACATTTGTCTAAATATATCTATCTCGATTCGTTTTGACCATTACAAACAACCGTTATGCGAATAAGGTTATGCGGCATTAAACACGTTAGCAAGCTGTCTATAAAGCCAAAACCTGGGATCTACTGTTATCAATATTGTTTCATTTTTACTTTTATTTTCAGGTGAAATGTTCATTTCAGGATCAACGTTTTTGTGACTCGGTTAATGCAATAACCTAAGCCAAAGCAAAGTGCCGAAGTTTTACCGATTGCTCTTATCGAGGGCATACTGTATATATGTAAGTATGACGAAAGAAGGTGCATCATAATCACTAAAAAAATCCACAATTATGAAATTAACGCCCAAAATAGAATTGTTAAAAAAATTCGTAATAATAAATACTGGCGCCCAACTTGTTTTGCTGAAGTGTTTGAGTGCTAAATAAACAAAATACAACCAATAAAAAGCGAATTGAAAATTGAACAAAACAATCAATGAGTAAAAGAGTAGGGAGACAATGAAGCAAAAATTAAGTTGATTTTGTTGC
>NW_016179870.1:4122-7047 GCF_001687245.7 Rhagoletis zephyria | reverse complement strand
CTTCTGACTAGGAACAGTTGCTCAGTTACTCTCTCAAATGTGTTCCCACTTACAGGTTTTATGTCAATAGGAACGATTTCCTGCAAGTTCTGGCTAAATCCTGTAAACCGGACTGCTATTGGAACAGACTACATAATTCGACAACGCTCACGCCAACACAAAGCAAAAAGATGGCCAACTCTCCATTTTTCGCGTACGTCGCTCGTCAGCTGTTGCAGATAAATAAAATTATGTGAAATATTTGTCCTTTTTAATCAAGTGCGGGCAAGAAATATCGTCTTTAATGCAATTATTGATATGAAATATTAATTTATCTGTCGTTAGTATGTTAATTTAATGACCCAAGGATTCGCTGCCAAGCGTTCATTGTAGCAAGCATACTTTTAACGTGCGTTCTGTCAAACCAACGCCAACGCCAAAGCCAACGCGAAAGTTCTATGTGGACCGGCCTTTAAATAATCACAAACCCATTTTAATATTCTTTGTGGAACAGAAGCCGAAATATTGCTTATTAAAGAAAATTATATCGAAAATGCTTTGCAATTTAATGTTAAATTATGCCAAGAATTAAGAAAGAGAACCTTGATAATGAGATTTTAAAAGCCATTACGGCTTTCGCGCCAAGGCAGTAAGCTCTGACGATACGAATAACATTGATTTTGATACGAAAAAAGTACTGCGTTAAAATATTACAAATAATGATCTCAGTGAAAATGAACTATGACTAAATTATAATTTACTCTGAATTCCAAAATGTAAATATACAAAGAATCAGGCCTTCTCATTTCTAGACCACAGCATATGGAACTGTCCAATATTCGCAACAACGCCTGAATGGTAGTTACAAGTAAGTTTGCGCAAGCTGGACATTGTAATCTGAAAATACTTTAGGAATAAAGGGAACTGATGCTTTGTACTTTTACAATTCGTAATTCAGGGTTAATGATTGAGCGATGATTTTTGTTCATACGTAAATTTATTTGAAAACTACATATACTTACTTTCGGGTACGCAGTTTTATAGTCCATTCAATACGCGTTGATTTTTGAGAACTTTTTTCATTGAGGCTGTTGCACTTTTTCTCTCATACTAAAATTTTTTCTACATCCAATATGTATAAAGAAAATACAAAAAAAATATACAAAAATAATCAAAATCAACGCGAATTCTTGGCCGCACTTGCGCTTTGTAATCCTGAAATTGAATGGCCTATAAAAATGCATACCTGAAAGTTTTCTAAAACTTCTGACCACAAAGTTTTAAATTTGAACGAAAATTTTTTGTACAAAGTTGCAAACTTAGATTTTTATGGTTTTTGTTGTTGTGTTGTTGCATTAAAGAAAGGTTTCCCGTGAGATTTATGTTTCTCTTATACGCAATAAGTACTGTAAATATTCTTTAAAAAGGAAATTGAACCTATCGACCACTTACAATTTATTGGCACATTGACCTGCATTTAGGCACATTTATACGGAAAAATTATACCCAATTTTAAATTTCGATTTTCCATCACTGGTGGAGATCGAGTTAAAATGATGCCCTGCAACTTGTAACAGTGCCAATTTTGGATTCTTGATAAAGGTGTGGCGCTGCTAAAAAAAAAATATATATGCATATAAATATAAAGCCCAAAATACAATAACGCAGTGGCAGTGGCGGCTTTGCGAAATCAGCTGTTTTTGAGAAAGTGTGGTGTCCAATGAAGCGACTCACAATACAACAGTGGCAGTTGACAGTACTACTCAGTTTAGCCCAAATTCTAAATTAGTTGCGTTCGTGTAGCTGTTAATCGTTCATGTTTAACCAAAACTTTCAGGTTTTTGCGTTCGCGTACGCAAAAAACTTGCCAAGTAGGGGAAATTAAGAGAGAAAAGTGACATTTCATTTTGAGGGGAAGCTGCTGGTTCCTGCTGGAAAAATTTTTGCCAACAGCAATTTGCCAACAGGAAAACAGCTGATCAAAAACAGCTGGTTTGAGTTTACGCAAATCACAAAATTGAATTTGATGGTTTGGAAGTTAAAAATGACAAAATGCGACTAATTAAACCTGTAAGAAATAAGTAGTTATTTGTTTAATCAATAAACTGTGTCAAGATACCACTTTGTAATGAGTTTTCGTACGTTTTAAATTTTACACTTTTGAATGTAAATAAAAATTATATCAGCTGTTCGTGTAACTTGCAAGTTTCTGCAAATTTTCTGTTCGCGTACTGTTTTGGATATTTTTCTCTGTGAGAGAACTGGTGACATTTCGCCGGAATTTTGCCGTTGGTTGGTTTTTACTGGAGATTTTAAACGAACGCACCTATTCACTGCCACTGCCTTCATCGTCGCGAACTTCGCATGTTGAATTTGATATAAATAAAACGCAGCCAACTTCTGTTTATGTGACTAAAGCCTAAAAGGCAACAACAAAAATGTAATAAACAAAAGTGAATTTCAAAAAAAGCAGTCACTGACAACGCCGTATTGTGTTTGCTGCGGCAGTGACTGCCAATATTAGCAGTAACAGCTGATTTTAAAAACTGTCACTGCCACTGCCACTGCGATTGGTATTTTGGGCTTTAGCATGAAACTAGGTACGTGTGACAAGAATTATCCACATAAGATGAAAACTACTGCGTTTCATTTAAAAAAATTCTCGTTTTTAGAAAAATGCCTAAGTAAGACAGTTTGGGTACGGTTCGGATATTTGTACAATGATTTGTGGTTATCGTGTCCAAACGCGGGACCCGAATAAAAAAAGTTTAACATATACGTCTAGCCAAAGAACTTAGCTTTAATTTAAAGTTTAAAATATGCAATTTTTTTTTGTAAATTTGGAGGTCGATTTTGCGCAAATATACTGTGGATGGCGTAACCGGAGTTGGACTGATGACGTTATTTTTTCTAGCGCGGCGGAAGGCCACCAACGCGGAAAAGAGT
>NW_016179870.1:0-1608 GCF_001687245.7 Rhagoletis zephyria | reverse complement strand
ATTTTATTTAAAGAAATGGCGTGTCGTCTATTTCCGCTGTAGCAAACGTAGTACATAGGGCGACATCTAGATGTCATCTACCTCGCCCTATTCACTACAGATGTCGCCCTATGCACTATGCGGAACTTTTCAAAGCAAAGGTTTTATGGTGTCGGACACACAACATTGAAAGTTTCTGGATCCACAACATTGAAAGTTTCTGGACACACAACATTGCAAGTTGATAAAAGCGTTGTAAAAATCAAGGCGAATTCTTTGAAATTTTTGTGTCGTACAAGGTTTAAAACTTAGAGTTACATGATTTTCGTTGTGTTTTAAACCATATTTTTGTAATAAAATTTATAAAAAAATTAAAAAAACAACAAATGGTCCACACTTTTAAAGAAGTTGTGTATTTACAGCGAAATTGAAGATACAGTTGTTTATATATACATGAGGAAAACCTGGGTTATTCGATAACCAAGCTCCGGATTATTCGTTATTCGAAAAACCCGCCTAAAAACTTTAGATAAAACGGTTTGGAAAAACGAACTAAATCACCGTAATACTTACAAATAAAATACGCATTTCTAGATTCATACCACAATTGAAAGCAACTTTTTGACGCCCACCTGTGATATGTAAACTACAACGGATTCCTCTAAATGAAAAACAATGAAATATTTAAGTATGCATGTACGTTAAAAATATTCATGGATTATAAATTTCAAAAAAGAGACCAAACTAGTAAGCCCAATTGAAATCGAAATTGTTAAACGCACTCAACTGCAGCCTGATTGCAGTGGCTTGGAAAATGTATTTTCATAATTTCCTCCATCCGCCACGTTTCGCAAAATGCTTTCTCTTGCTTTTCCTCATCGCTCCAACAAGCGTACATATACATACATACTTACAAGAAGTATGGCCGAATTTTAATGACGATTTTGGTTTTCATTTCTTGTTATCTCTTGCTTTGGTTCAGGCAAAAAAGAGAAATTGCAGACGAATTAAAATGGGAAAACGATTTAATAAATACTTTTAATGCGCTTATTCGCATCCGTTTAAAAGAATTATTAATTCGCATTCCACTTTTGCTTTTACCGCTTGTGTGTCCATAGAAGAATAAATGAATTGCCAGTGAAGCTTGGAATGAGAAACGATAAACAATTTTATTGTGCCTGAGTTTTCGCTTTTTTGTTACAATGGTATAATATAAAAATTGTATCTGTGCCCACACGCACTAACAGCTGAAGTCTACATACATAATAGATTTCTATAAAATACACCTTTTTATACCCGAGCGCATTGTGCACAAGGGTATATTAATTTTGTTCACATAACGGTTGTTTGTAACAGCCAAAACGAATCGAGATAGATAGATAGACAAATGTATACATATATGCTCAGAATGAATAGAGAAATCGATTAAGCCATGTCTGTCTGTCCGTCCGTCTGTCCGTCCGTCCGTGTACACGATAACTCGAGCAAAAATTTAGATATCTCAACGAAATTTGGTATGTAGGTTTCTGTTAATCCAAGGTAGGTTGTCATTGAAAATGGCCGAAATCGGACTGTAACCACGCCCACTTCCCATATAACGGTAATTTCCAGAAATACGAAAACTGCGAT
>NW_016179868.1:5778-7048 GCF_001687245.7 Rhagoletis zephyria | reverse complement strand
AAAATCGCTTAGGCGGTTACAGCGCCAAATAAGAAGAAGAAGAAGATGCCAGATAAAACTTTGTGGCTTTGTGACATTTTTAATAGTGGAATAAGGCAACAAGAATTCACAAGGCGAACTTAGCACAGTGCGTCGGTTCGAATCCTACTGAAAGAAGTCTGATGAGGAAATGTGGTGATTTCCGAAGTAGCTATCACTTCTACCATTTTTTCAAATTATTGTGCTTTTCCACAATAAGCTTTTCATTAAAACGGCCTCAAGCTCAATAAAAATTGTGGAAGTAAACATTTTGCTATTTATAAATCAGTTTTAAACTCTTTGCTTAACACACAAGTACTTAAACAGTCCAGTACATCATTAATATTTTGATTTCCACTCATTTTACTTTTGTTTACGCTTAACCAATTCAACAAATGGCAGCTTTTGACATTAAATCTTCTTCTAGCTAATTTCTGTAAGTAAAAATTTCACCAGCAAGAATTTGCAGCTCTCCCGTGTTATTACGCTCTCGATTCTCGGCTCTCCAGCAAATTTTTTGGGTTATTATACACTTTTCCAGTAAAAATTTGCAGGTTCCAGTACAAATTAGTACTGACTATTTGTTACTATACAAACCTATTGCTTGGTAGCGGCAGAGCTGAAATGCGAAATGAGTTCGTACCAGGGATGAAAAAGTAGGTACAATTGTACCTTTTTCCGACGTTTGATAACTTAAAGGTACATTAGGTACAGTCAATAGGTTTTAGGTACAATCATCTTTAAATTAACAAGTAATTTTTAAGCAAAAATCAGAACCGACTTAAATCCTCATATAAAAATTTAAGATTATCGTTAATTTCTTCACGATCCAATTATCGGATCTAAGCTTGAGGTACCACCTTTCCAAAGAAAAAATAATTATCGAAATCGGTTAACGTGGTCCAAAGTTATGCGGCGTTGTCGGGTGTACAGCTGACGAAGTGTTTTTCTCCTGTCTTGAATTTTTGATGCCTTCTATCTCTGGGCGTGTTAAGTCGACCAGATCTGTTGCTTCTGGGGCATGATCAGCGTTCGTAACTGCTTTCGCTTGTTTTGCCTGCAGCGTTGGTGTGCTCTGCAGGATTGACGAGCGCAAAGTCCTGCTGCTTCTGCATAATATGCCTACATTCTCTTCTTGGATAAGAGCGCTGTGTGCTTCTTGTTGTTCTTTTTGTTGGTTTGGTTTTGGTGTGTTCATTTGTGCTTTTGGGTCTCCGCTTCAAGCCGCTATCTCCACACGTAGCACAGTGGC
>NW_016179868.1:0-5738 GCF_001687245.7 Rhagoletis zephyria | reverse complement strand
TCCTTTTTTTTGAAGTCGGTTAAAAAAAGTCATACATATTATGTATTATCTTAAACATTTTACATTGCATTTAGAGCAGCCACTACGAAAAATTACCACTTTACTTATTTATCCTCAAATTCGTATTTATTTATACCCGTGCGCACTTGTGCACAAGGATATTATAACTTTGTTCGTATTACGGTTGTTTGTAAGAGCTAAAACGAATCGAGATATATATAAGCAAATGTATACATAAATGCTCAGAATGAAAAGAGAAATCGATTAAGCCAAATCTGTCCGTCTGTCCGTAACTCGAGCAATAATTGAGATATGTCAACGAAATTTGGTAAGTAGGTTGCCGTTTATTCAAGGTACATTGGGATTGAATATGGGCGAAATCGAGCAATAACCACGCCCACCTCCCATATAACGGTATTTTCGAAATATGTAAAAACTAAGATATTTCCGCAAATATTGGATCGAAATTTTTGAAAGTTGGTATTTGAAATAGAATTTTGGCATGAAATAGGACAGTTATAAAATTTTTGGAAAATGGGCGTGGCCCCGCCCACTTATGGTTAAATCCTGTATCTCTGTAGTCCCTTTACCAANAAGTCATACATATTATGTATTATCTTAAACATTTTACATTGCATTTAGAGCAGCCACTACGAAAAATTACCACTTTACTTATTTATCCTCAAATTCGTATTTATTTATACCCGTGCGCACTTGTGCACAAGGATATTATAACTTTGTTCGTATTACGGTTGTTTGTAAGAGCTAAAACGAATCGAGATATATATAAGCAAATGTATACATAAATGCTCAGAATGAAAAGAGAAATCGATTAAGCCAAATCTGTCCGTCTGTCCGTAACTCGAGCAATAATTGAGATATGTCAACGAAATTTGGTAAGTAGGTTGCCGTTTATTCAAGGTACATTGGGATTGAATATGGGCGAAATCGAGCAATAACCACGCCCACCTCCCATATAACGGTATTTTCGAAATATGTAAAAACTAAGATATTTCCGCAAATATTGGATCGAAATTTTTGAAAGTTGGTATTTGAAATAGAATTTTGGCATGAAATAGGACAGTTATAAAATTTTTGGAAAATGGGCGTGGCCCCGCCCACTTATGGTTAAATCCTGTATCTCTGTAGTCCCTTTACCAATCCCTACCAAACTCGGTGAGAACATTGCTTAGGGCCTCACTAAGAAACTCGTTGATTAAATCAGACAAGAACCACGCCCACCTCCCATATAACGGTAATTTACAGAAACACGAAAACTGCGATAAATTAGTAACTCTTTAAGCTAATTTACTCAAAATCAATATATGCAATGACCTCTTAGCAGAAAATGATTTTTAGCGAAATTTTTGGAAAATGGGCGTGGCACATATGTGTATATCGGTACCCGATTTATCAATTTCTAAAGATGCCGCCGACACCGAATACCCTAACTCGGAGGAGCAACCTTGCTGCTCCAAAGACGTCATCGTAGCTCCCAGGCAGCTACCCAATGACACGCAAGTGCAGCAGAAGTCATCGGAGGTTGGCACAGAGCTACACGTAGCATACAAAGCTCCGACAACGCCTCCGAAAACAGCAACAACAACATGCCCGACCCTACAACAGGTGCTGGAAGAAGCCCAAAAAAGCGTTGGACCCATCGCATCCCCAAAGCCTGCAAAACGGCCACCACTACATGGCAGCTCCAAAGCGGCTATGTCCAGCCGCAAAGGCAAGGGAGATGCAAGGACGGCCGAAGAAGCGGTCTTGCTGAAGGGCAACAGGGGGAAGAAGGTGGCTGCTCGCGGCCGAAAAGACCGCAAGTAATGGCACCTCACCCCAAAAACTCTACAAATCTGAGGCACATTAAATGCCTCCAAGTGAACCTTCACCACGCGAAAGCAGCATCAGATGTTTTACATAGGAGGTTCACAAACGAAGGCTTAGGTGTAGCCTTCATCCAGGAACCCTGGATATTAAGAGGTGACGTCAAAGGCCTTAATATAAAGGACGGTAAGATCATCTATGCCGCCAGCTGTCGCCCAAGAGCGGCGATGCTATTATGTAACAAAATAACGTTTCTCCCTCTTTCACAGTTCATTACGGCAGATCTCGTTGCGGTATNTGGTATTTTTACCGAAGGCAGGTAAACCGGAGCAAATGCCTTCATCCTACAGACCAATTAGCCTCAGCTCCTTTCTCCTAAAAGGCATGGAGAAAATCTTGGATCAACATATCAGAGAAGTCAACCAAGCGGAACGACCACTGAATAAGAACCAATTTGCCTATTGTATGGGCTATAAAACTGCATACCCAAAAATTTTCCGCGCGCCACACCACGTCACGCTAAGCCCTCGATATTTCACATTTTTATATTTTTAGGTTATTCGAAGATTTCTGCTGTTTTGGCAACAACTTGTCTGCAGTAAAAAAGCATATAATTTGTGTTTCAAAAGTGTGTGAAAACCAATCAATTAACTTACATGATCTCGCTTCCGATATTACATAATCAATAATTGTTTATACCCGCATTTTGGCACATTTGCTTGAATGTGCTTTCTAATAAATAGTGTCGTCGTTCTCCTTAGCTGCTTTTAAATGGTGTCACAAATTGCTGGCGGAGACATGAATACAGGGTAAGAAAATTCCTTGTCTATAATTGTTTCCTTATAGAAAGGTTGGTTTCTTTTCCACCTTAGACANGCTTTCTAATAAATAGTGTCGTCGTTCTCCTTAGCTGCTTTTAAATGGTGTCACAAATTGCTGGCGGAGACATGAATACAGGGTAAGAAAATTCCTTGTCTATAATTGTTTCCTTATAGAAAGGTTGGTTTCTTTTCCACCTTAGACATTCCGAATTCGTTCAAAATATGCTAATTTAAAACACAGAATTCTTTCAGTGTTCCTCCGGGGTTTTTGGCCATGGAATGTTTCTTCAGTTTAATAGTGTTCGCTATTAACCAACTAACAAGATCGCCCAGCACGGCAACCGTGTATTTGTAATTGCATTTGAGAAAAAAAATAATGGTTGATGACGTCATTTTTTAATCGGTTCTTTCATTCACACACAGGTTTCATTCCGTTTTATTCACATGGCGGCGAAAACATGACGTCACTGCAAAAAAATAACTTTTTTCTCGCACGCCGTGCTGGGTGATCTTTATTCGTTCGTTCATGGTGTTCGCTTTATTTTTGTGGAAACGAAACATGTTTTGCAAATTCTAGATCATTTCTACACTCTTTCTTCAAATATTTCTCGTACTCCAGCTACGTTTCGTCGTTTGGTTTTTTGCATCGTATTTTTACTATATTCTTTATTTTAAATTTTTTAATAAAATCAATTGGTGGTAGTTCATTACTGTGTGTGGATTAATAGCACCATACTCAGGATTAGCCAATAACCTTTTTCATCTATTAAAAAACAACACTTACGGGGCAATGTTTATTGTAAGAACAACATTTTTTCTATGAATCGACATACTTTAAGCATTGTTGACGCTTTTTCCATTTGAATGAGGAAATAGCGTCAATGACTTTATTTCCAAATTTTTGTTGACTTTATTTCGCTTTTGAAAAGGTAATAATGTCAATTGACCCTATTTCGCACCAGGGTGGGAAATAAAGTCAATTGACCTTATTTCTGTTGATCTTGTTACCTGTCACCAAACATAAATAATAAATAAATATGAAATTTGAGCTTGATTAATACATTTTTAAACACATTACAGCACAAAAACAAAAACAAATCGATTTAATAGATTTTCAAATATCTCGAGAACGGGGCGAGGAAAAAATTTGAAAAAAATCACACATACACGCATAAAAATTCTCCATGAGAAGAAATATTTTTTAATTTTTTTGCTTGAAAAATTCTTCACCAAATTTTTTGATAAATAAAATTAGTTTTTGAAACTATGTCATCTAAAAAAAATTGAAAAAAATCATAATGGTAGCTCTGAGTATTGCGCAATATTTAAGTATGATATTGTGAGGTGCACTCTACAATAACACTGTGGAGCAAATTCAGTAGTGCGATTTGGTAACTCTAAACGATGCATTTGTTGAGTTGTTAATTAAAGATTTTTATCGTTGTCAATAACGATTATGCGATTCATTAACTCATTCCTAACGACAGTGAACAGCTGACTTTTTCCATTAATTCAAATTGATAAAAAGTGGCATCTCCGCTGTTCGAAATGTCAAATTTGCGAAAAGCACAAAGCGGAAGAGAAAAAAAACAAAGCCATTTCTTCGCGCCGCTAATTTTCGTCCACATATTGCAGAAAAGGGGAGTACATTTTGCTATTTATTTAATTAATATGTATAAGAATTTACTTTGTTCTTACTTATAATTTCAGAATGGCGTCTACCAGTGGAGCAGGAGCTAAAAGGAGTCGGGCATCAGCGGAGCAGCTCAACGTGATGATCGACCTTCTCACGGAGAACGAAGGGCTTGCGTCCGGAAAGTTCCAGCGTCTCCAAGGAAAGCTGGAGTACCAGAAGAAGTGGGCGGAAATGGCACAGAAGCTCAACGCTATAGGAGGAGCTGTAAAGTCAGTGGATCAATGGCATTCGGTAAGTACTTATCTTGTGTTTTAAGTGTGTGTATATAGGAAGCAGTTTTCGAGAGTGCGATAAAAAAACAATTAGTATAATATATATGTACATACGTGAAGTACAATTTTTTAATTAAAATGTGCAAATGAAGAATCAGGTTGTTGGTTGATTCGGAAAAGTAATCTTTAGTTTTCAAATTCATTTTTAACATATTGGGTACGGTTGAGTTATTTGTGCAACGACTTTGGGTTGCTGTGCCCAAACGTGTGAGACGAACCAAAAAACGTTTACACACACTTATAGACAAGAGTATACACTTTATTTAAGCAAAAGGTTTACCATAGCTGTGCATTAATTTATCTATAATTTAGGTTTGAAATATGGTATTTTTGCAATCAGCTCCCAAGGTGTCTTTTCATAAAGTGCGGTCCATCCTCTTTTTTTTAAGGGAGGTTTGGAGGGCCACGCCAACTCCCCCTCCGCTCTCTACCCCAAAATCGTTGTACAAATAACTTAACATTTCCCCCGGGACTTTTGTTTAATTTTGTTTGAGCTTCCTGTGCACATTAATTTACCTTTTATTTTATTGATCATTCATAAATATGCTGCAATGCTTTATATACTACATATTTGTTAACTATGTATTTCATTACTTTGCAAACAGGTCTGGCGCGACTTAAAAAGCCGTACAAGCGTACGTGTACGTGACCGGAAGAGGCAGCAGGCTCTAACAGGCAACAGGCCCATCGACCAGCCGCCTTTAACGGAGATGGAGAGGCGGGTAATTGATCTGATTGGGATCAACTACATCGAGGGTCACGAAGCGGTTCCTATTATTCTATTATTATTTAATACTTTTTTAATTTACTTTTAAACTATTAGGAGCTTCAATTGGTCATGGAGGATGGGGAGGATATTGTCTTCCATGCGGTGACGCAGGCGTCAGTGTTTGGAGAAGACAGCGAGGTGCAGGTCAGCACACCTAAAACTCCTGCGCAAACACCGCGTAGGGCTTTGAAGAGGAAGCGGGCGGAGGAAGAGAGCGATGTCCAGAAAAAATTTCTGGAAGTCGCTGAGAAGCAAGCAGATGCCATGAAGGCGAGAAATCAAGTTTACAGAAATAAAAAATAAAAATTTCAACTTATGGCATTTGACCATAATTTCATATGTAAAACTTTTCG